>NC_133648.1:193095977-193395977 GCF_009905375.1 Apium graveolens
ATGAATGGTCCTTGAAATCATTCTTGTTGTTTTGATCAATTTTTGCATGTTTATGTGATAATGACTTGAATTTTGTGGTGATAATTTGATAAAACTCCTTGCATGCTAAGTGATCATCTAGGTATACCTTATGCTAGGCTTGCATGTCAATTTTAAGATGGAATATATGTAGAAAATGTGTTGTTTTGGGTTGAAAAGCCCGAATGCATGCATGCATGTGGAATTCTCTTAGTTTGTTGTAAGATTTTGATCATTTGGAAAAGATTTTGTTAGTGAGCCTTAATTTCAGTAGGAATAATGTGATAATATGGATTTATGCTTCTTGTTGCATGGTAATAATTTGTGGTTATCTTTTATAAAAATATATATCATGTTGTTTCAAAAGCATAAAGGTTTATGAGTTGTAAAGAGTAGTCTCTTTTATTTTGCCATAGTTGCACCATAGGTAAGGATGATCTCACCAAGGGTATTTTGAGAAAAAAAAGAGTTAGTTCAGTAGAACACCAAGTATAGGTCTTGGTTTAAGTATTTAGTTGTTGATAATTGGGTTTGTCAAGTCAAAACCTTGGAAAATGAGAGTTATAGTTTCTGCAGAAAAATCAGTTTAGTACCCTGAGTTTAGAGTGAGTTTTGACCATGTCATTGATGTGCACTTTGAGGCCCAAGCCACCAGAAGTTAGTATGGGGAGTATATAATAGGTTTTAGGAGTTGGTTGGAGGTTTGCATGTCATTTGGTTAGGTGCACAAGTAGAATAACAAAATCTGTCCAGCAGGGGACAGTTTTGTTGCAACTTGGATATAGGGAGATTTGGCCATGTCATGGGTAGGCCCTCATTAGGCCCAATTGGGCCTTAGTTAGAGGGTATGTCAGAGAAGTTTTTCCAACCATAGTTCATAGGATATGAGCTAGAACCATGTGTCACAAGTTAATTCAAGTCAGGGCATTTTCTGCCCAGAAAAACAGGGGAACCTTGGACTTTTAGCTTAGGCCCAAGAAGGCCCAAGCCAGGCCTTTGAGCCACATCAAGCTTGTGAGATGCCCTTAGGTCAGGAGAGTCTTGTGTAAAAATTTTGAAGAAAAACTTGTAGTTTAAGAGTGTCTAATGCACTCAAGAAACCTTAGTTACCATTCTGAAATTTGCACCAGTGAGCACTTTCACTTATCACATAGTTTTAGGACATTTAGAAGTGAGTATAAGGTCGACCACCATAGTTGTAAGATAGTATAAGGTCAGTAGAACAAAAGGCACAAGTGAGGGTCAATAGGTTTTGGATAATTTAGGAAAGGCACATTGAGTTAGGAAGCCCAAATTCGAAGACTTCGTTTAGTTAGCGACCAAGTAACTTAAGTGGTGAGTCGAGATCATCCAAGCCTAGTGTGGCATTATGGTGTATATGATGTTATCTGGTATTAATATACGATATGTGATTATGTGGCTACATGTGTACATTTGACAATATAGATGTTGGATATGAATTAAGTGCGTATAGGCCTAAGTGCCATCCATGTTTAATTTCGGGTTGTAAATAGGTTAAGATGGAAAGAATATATTATAATGAGGATTATTATTATTTATGTAGGATCTCGAGACGAGGGAAAACTTGCCTTAAAAGTCGAGTGAAGCTCCAGTTGTTGCTCCTACCAGTCAGACCAGACCAGTCTATCTCAAGGCAAGTGATTCAACTTGACCTTCGCATTTACTGTAAACAGTTCATATATATATATCGATGCAATTATCCTGAGTCATTTTGATATATTTAAATCAAGAGTATCTTTTGTTTATCTTTGAGTTACATAGAGATGCCATGAACCCTCGAGTACGTATTGCAAGTAGTTCAAAAGTCTTTCATGATAGTTTAATGCCATGATAAAATAGAGATGTGTTATATTACCTTATTGATCCTTTTGATTATCATGCTATTGATCCCTGAGAAATCTTGATGTTGCACCCTGATGCTTTGATTCAACTCTTGAAATAACCTCGATAGAAACTTTATCTTGATACCTAAAAGCCAATCTTTTCTTAAATTCATTCATGATTGTTTGATAACCCTATCCTTACCCTAAAGCCTGATACCCTGTTATATCTTGAGCTGATGATCACTTCCTTTATATTTTAGCACCTCTATCCTATTGGAACCAGTGATGCTTATCTTCTTGATGTTCTAATACCTATACCTTGTCTACAACCATTGCTTTAAGCCTAGTTTGGCATTACTCTTTCATATTATCCAGTAGCCTTGCTTAGTTTCCTTGACCAAATTTCTTGTTTATGGAAATCTCTCGATTACCCTAATATAGTAAAGTCTAGTGGATCATGGCCCTGAGATTTAGTGTCATATTTCCAGTGTTTCAAGTTGATCTATCATCCCCTGATAAAAAAAAAATGAAATGACTTCAGTCAAAAGAGATTTTGTCATAAATCGGCATCAGTTTTCAAAATGAATAAAAGGTGGAGTTTTCAGTCCCAAAGGGGGACAAATGTTTTCTTGAATGGTGGATCTGGACTGAGACGCGAGTCCTTTCCACACTTATATTAGGCTTAAAAGTTGCCTAGGGATTCCCAATAATGTTTTAGAACCCAGCGAGGTTCGGGATTACTTCGCGGCTGATCACCGGCTGTAATCCGTAGCGTCATAAAATGATTTTGATTAAGAATGGTTTTAAAATTTGTTTTGATGCAAGCAAAATGATGCCAACTCACATATGTTTTATCTCTCGATTATCATTGATTATGTCATTCCATTGTCGTTCCTAAAGGTATATCTCAATTTATGCTTTGCGTTGTATTATTAGCACTTGTTGAGCTTTTGGCTCACTTCTTGCTTTACCCTGATATTACAGCTAGCAGCCATGGTTAGATTCAAGCAGACTGCCCGTAAGACCTGTGATGCTGACGCTTATGTTCGAGCTCAGGTAGAATAAGTAATAATAGTTGTGTGAGGACTCGGTATTTGTAATCAGATGTAATAGTTGGTAGTGTTGGGCTGTTTCAAACCCTAAACTGTAAGATCTTGGATTTTGGTTGTGTAATACTCATTAAAATGATGTAATAGCTGTAATTATTTTGCTATTTAAGTTGGGGGTGTGACAACACAGAGTATAGGACTTAGAAAAATTTCATTCATTCTCTTTGGCGACACAGTTCTGTGGTGACACAGAGTACATGACTTAGAAAAGTTTCTAAGTCACAACCCTTTGCTACTGATTTATTTCAAACATCAAAAATAATTATGTGAAACAGATGTTTAAAACAAATAAATATTCACAATTATTTTTCACTATTTTTACAGATGTTATTATTTTATTAATAACACTATAATTTTGTGATAAATAATTATGCTGCAATATATTTAATTTTACTTTCAATGAACCCCTTTAGATATTGATTATTTAAAGTCCACTGAGATCAAATTAAATAGTTTTATCACTATTAATGTGCTTAACAATATATATAATCTATATGTAAGCACAAAAATGATTGAATTGTGAGAAATAATAAATGGCATGTAAATTCAGATGTCCTTAAGATATTGAATTTAAACAACAAGTGAATTTAACCAGACCAAATTGCAGGTATTGTCTTCTAAAATTAGTTAGAAATATTTAACATCCCAAGTTCACTAACCAACTTAGAGAAAGTGTTTTCATCAAGTGGTTTGGTGAAGATGTCTGCAATATGATCCTCTGTGGGTACAAAGTGTAACTCCACAGTGTCATTTGTGACATGCTCTCGGATAAAGTGATACCTGATATCAATGTGCTTTGTCCTTGAGTGCTGAACTGGATTGTTTGAGATTGCTATTGCACTTGTATTGTCACAGAATATTGGAATCTTTGATACCAATAGACCATAATCCCGGAGTTGGTTCCTCATCCACAAGATTTGAGCACAACAGATTCCGGCAACTATGTATTCAGCTTCAGCAGTTGATGTGAATACTGAGTGCTGTTTCTTGCTATGCCAGGATACCAATCTTCTTCCAAGAAACTGACAGCTTCCTGATGTACTTTTCCGGTCAATCTTACAACCTGCAAAATCTGAATCTGTATAGCCAACTAGGTCAAAACCTGTACCTTTAGGGTACCAAATCCCAAGATTTGGAGTTCTCTTAAGGTACCTAAATATTCTTTTAACAGCTATTAAATAAGATTCTTTTGGTTCAGCTTGAAATCTAGCACATAAGCATGTTGCAAACATTATGTCTGGTCTACTTGCTGTGAGATAGATTAATGAGCCTATCATACCTCTATAGCTTGTGATGTCAACTTTCTTACCAGTTTTGTCCTGATCAAGCTTGGAGGCTGTTGGCATGGGAGTCTTTTCCGGAGCTGAATCTTCCAGATTATACTTCTTAAGAAGTTCTCTGATGTACTTAGATTGACAAATGAATATCCCATCTTTCCTTTGACTCACTTGTAATCCAAGAAAGTAGTTCAACTCGCCCATCATACTCATCTCGTACTTACTCTGCATTAGCTTAGAGAATCTCTTGCAAAGATCATCATTAGTAGAACCAAATATAATATCATCAACATATACTTGAACTAATATCATATCAGATTTATGCACTTTGTGAAACAAAGTTTTATCTATGACACCTCTAGTAAAACCATTTTAAGGTAAAAACTCAGAGAGAGTGGCATACCATGTCCTCGGAGCTTGCTTAAGACCGTAGAGAGCTTTGAATAGGAAGTATACAAAATCAGCCAGATTTGGATCTTCAAAACCAGGTGGTTGTTCCACATACACCTCTTCTTCTAGCTCTCCATTCAGGAATGCACTCTTCACGTCCATTTGATAAACTTTGAATTCTGAATGTGCTGTGAATGCCAGAAACATACTGATTGCCTTAAGTCTAGCTACTGGTGCATAGGTTTCATCATAATCAATACCCTCTTCTTGAGAATAACCTTTAGCTACCAGTCTGGCTTTGTTCCTCGTTATAATGCCATCTTCATCTAGCTTGTTCCTGAATACCCATTTAGTGCCTATCACTGACTTGTTCTTTGGTCGGGGTACCAGCTTCCACACTTTCTGCCTCTCAAATTGATTGAGTTCTTCTTGCATTACAATAACCCAATCTGGATCTTCTAGTGCCTCATCCACTTTCTTAGGTTCCATTTCTGAAAGAAATCCTGAGAAGTGGCATTCATTCTGAGTGGCATGTCTAGTTCTTACTCCTGTGTCAGGATCACCAATGATCAATTCAAAGGGATGGTCTCTGTTCCAAACTCTTTGATGAGGCAGATAAGATCTTAATGTTTCCCCTTGTTCAGCCTGATGTTGAGTGTGAACTGTAGATCCTCTTCCTGCTCCCCCTGAGTTGCTGTCACCATGACTGGATGATTCTGATCTGTTTGTAATGGTTCTTGATGGAGTTTCTGTATGATTATCATGATCATTATTTCCACCATTATCATCACTTGATCCTGAATCAGCATTGCCCTGAACTACAGGCCCAGTTCTAGCAATCTCAGGTTCTATTATATCCAAAGGATCATCTGATAGATTCTCAAATTCCAGAGATTCAGAATCTTTTTCTCTCTGCAGGCTTGCCAACTTGGTGTCGTCAAATGTTACATTAAGGCTTTCAATCACCTTCTGATCAGAAATCATATAAACCCTGTAAGCTTTAGATTCCAGAGAGTAGCCAAGAAACATACCTTCTTCTGCTTTAGCATCAAACTTTCCTAGATGTTCATTTCCTTCCTTTAACACAAAGCATTTGGCACCAAATACGTGAAAGTATTTCAGTGTTGGTTTCTTGTCAGCCATAATCTTATAAGGAGTCTTGTCATGATCTTTGTTGATCAGGGTACTATTTTGAGTGTAACACGCTGTGTTGACAGCTTCATCCCAGAAGTAGGTGAGAAGTCTTGATTCACTTAGCATAGTCCTTGCTACTTCAACCAAGGTACGATTCTTCCTTTCTATTACCCCGTTTTGTTGAGGAGTCCTTGGGGCTGAATACTGTCTCGAAATATCTTTCTCCGTACAAAATTCATTTAGAAATGCATTCTTGAATTCTGTCCCATTATCTGATCTGATCTTTCTAACAGGTAATTTCGCTTTCATCTCAATCTTCTTTATATGATCCACTATTAGCTGAGGTGCTTCATCCTTGGATTGTAAAAACAACACCCATGTGTACTTGGAGAAATCATCGACCATTACTAAAGTATAACTTTTCCTTGATAGTGACAATACGTTCACTGGACCAAATAAGTCCATGTGAATCAACTGAAGAGGTTCAGTTATACTTGTCATTTCCTTGCTTCTGTGCGATGCTTTCTTTGATTTCCCTTTTTCACATGCTTCACAGAGTCCTTCTTGACAGAATTCCATCTGTGGTAGTCCTCTCACCAGTTCTCTCTTGATTAGAGAGTTCATTGTCTTAAAGTTCAAGTGCGAGAGCTTCTTGTGCCATAACCAACTTAGATCTGATGAAGCTTTACTGTAGAAACATCTGCTTACTCCATCACAGGTAGACTTCAAGTCAGCTATGTACAGATTACCTTTCCTTACTCCCTGTAAAGTAAGCTTCTCATCTTTCCCGTGGGAGATCAAACATCTTTCTAGTCTGAAATCAACATTGTATCCCCTGTCATAGAATTGACTTATACTCAGGAGATTATGCTTTAATCCTTCCACAAGAGAGATATTCTCAATACTGACATTGCCAATTTTCAAATTGCCATATCCCTTAGTAAATCCTTTGTTGTCATCTCCAAAGGTAACTATAGGGCCAGCTTTCTCAACCACACCTGTGAGCAGGGACTTTTCTCCTGTCATGTGCCTAGAACACCCACTGTCCAGAATCCACATGATCTTTTCTTTTCTTACCTTACCCTGCAAACACAAATTGATTAAGAAGACTTTGGTACCCAAGCTTTCTTGGGTCCTGAAGGTTTAGGGGTAGAAACAGAATCAATAATTGAACCTTTAACAAGCTTAGCTTTCACTTTGGCTGGCTCCTTCTCAGTGTCAGTCTCAACAGAGTTGTCAGAATTAGAGATAGGAGTAACAGTCTTGTCTTGTGTGTGCTTATTACTCATGCTTGTCTTAGTGTTGATGCAAGTGTTAGCAGTTGCATGAAAAGCTTTAAAATAATCAGACATGGTAACAAATGCACATGGCATACATCCAACTATACCACAAGGTTCATGAAAACTAGGCATGTTAGGCATGGCAGGCATACTGGAAGTTGCAATAGATTCTACTTTACCTTTAGTGCATGCATGAGTAAGATGTGCAGCAGAATTGCAATTATTACAAAGCTTCCTAGATGCATATGAGGAAGATGCAAAATCAGATTTCTTGTTAACACCTACCTTTCCATTCCTGTTCTTCTTAGTCCTAACCTTAGCACTCTTACCAGTCTAAGGATTAACTATAGGTTCTGGTTTCTTAAGAGTTTCAGGTTCCTTTCTATCCACCTTAGTACCTAGATCAGCTATGGATTTAGCTTTCGTAGCTGGAGCCTTAGGAGTCTTAGGGGATTCCTCTATCTTCTCTCTATCTTCAGCAATCAATTCCTCATTGATCAACAAACTTACTTCATCCAAAGGTTCTAAAAAAGACTCAGTGAATAATGGAGATACAGCATCCTTAATAACATTTGGAACCTTTTCTAAAACAAACATGTTTATCTCTTATGTGCCACTATGTTTCTTAATGTTCAGCTTAGAATAGTCAAGTCCTATTGAAGTCTTAGATTTAAATCTTTGACCATCTATTATCTCCTTCTGAGTCAGAGCTGCATTCTTAAACGCCTGTAATTTCTTTTCTAGGTCAGGAATTTGGGTTCTAAGAATGGCCTCTATGTCTGCATTGCACTTAATCTTATTCTCTAGATATTCATTCTTTTGCTTAAGGTCTTCTAGTCCAACTACAAGAAATTCTAGTTCTTCATTCCTAGAGGTTAAACTCTCAGATTTAAGAACTAACTTATCATTTTCCATTTTATATGCAATCATGCTAGTATGGACATTATACAATTCTAAAGTAAGTTCATGCACAGTAGATTTATATTTAGATACAGACATTTCTATAGTGGTAAGTTCAGGAACCTAAGATGATCGTGGTGATTCCTCTGCAGAGTCTGCCATGAGAGCCAGATTTACATGCTCTTCATCTTCATCCGAATCAGTATCATCCCAGCTTTTTCCTTCAGCGATGTAGGCTTTTCCTTTTTCCTTTACCACATAAGCATTCAGCTTTTGTTTCAGCTTCTCATTCTTCCTTTTCAGATCTTTATAAGTTTCCTTCTTTTCATAGGAATCATTAGATTTTGCTGCCTTGGGCTTTCTGCAATCAGATGCAAAGTGCCCTAACTCATTGCAGTTGTAGCATCTGGTTTTGCTCTTGTCAACCCAGCTTGACTTGTAGCCTCCTCTGGAGCTTGACCCTGACGAGTAGCTTCCTTTCTGAAATATCCCTGATGAACCCCTTGGTTTATAGTTGGGCTTTCTTCTGAATCTAACATGACTAAACTTTGCAGCCATGTAAGCCATAGATTTGTCCTCCAACTGTTCAAGTTTCTCTTGAGTATAGAACTCACTTTCATCTTCTGGCTCACCATGAGTAATTTCAGCTACAACAATTTCTTTAATTGTTGAGGAGGGTGTAATCTTGTTTTCTTGAGATTCTGGTTCACGAGCTACAAGTGCAGTGGTTTTTGTAAGTGACGTACTCTTACTGTCAACAGAACCAGGTCCATAGATAATGGCTCTTTGCTCTTGCTCCAGCTCATGTGTTCTTAACTTACCATAGATCACATCCAGGGAGATAGTGATAAAATCTGATCTTTCCCTGATTGAAGTGTTCTTTTGTTCCAGGTGAACTGGGAGCGTCAGCATAAACTTTCTGTTAGACTCTCGTATGGGGTAGACTTTCTCTTGTAACTTTAATTCACTTAACAGTCTTGTATATCTCTCAAAGAGTGAAGACAGTGCTTCTCCGGGTTGAAGTTTGAATGCCTCATACTGAGTCGTCAGAATATCCATCCTGTTTTCTTTGACTTCCTCTGTTCCTTCCATCAAAAGCTCAATGGTCTCCCACATATCTTTTGCATTGTTACTTCCTAGAAGATGATGGCTCATATCATTATCGGTCGATTCCACAATTATGAGTTGAAGACTTGTGTCCAGATTTATCAACTCTTTATCGGTTTCCGTGAATTTAGACGGAGCCCTGGGAGAAGATGTGGAAGGAATTCTTATACCAGTTGCAGTTGTGGTTTCAGCAATTACTTCCATCGGAACATAAGGTTCATTTAGTAGTATCCCAATGTAAAGTGGATTCGAAGCTTTCATAAATAACATCATCTTTTTCTTCCATAGGTTGTAATTAACTCTGTCAAATGGAGGAACCTTTATGCTTCCAATTCTTTGGTTATTCATTTTCTTGGCGGAATTAAATTATTTAAAATTCAAAAAATTTCAAGAAATGAGAATTTTTGAAAAATTAAAAAATTCAAGAATTTTTCAAGAACTTGTTTCTTTTTCCGGATCTTGATTTGTATGTCAATCAACAAGCTCTGATACCAATTGTTAGTCCTAAAGTATCGTAGAAGGGGGGGGTTGAATACGATACCTACAATCTTTTCGATTCGTTTTAAGTTCTTCGTTAAAAGTACGGAATCAAAAACAATACAAAATAATTCGAGGAATATATTGTTTTATTAATATAAACCTTGATGTTGCTACAATCTAATCAAAGTATTGATTAGCTACAATAAATTCAGCAGCATAACATTCTGTTTACAAGGATAATAAATTGAAGCTTTAATGGAGCTCCCATAAACTATATGTGTTTGCTGAAGAAGATAACTAACTGAATTGAATTACATTCACTTCAGTTTTGTAGTCTTTTAAAATTAAATGAACAGCTGGCCAATTCATGTCCACACAAATCATTTAACTTTGTTGCATTTAACTCAGTGAACAACACCTTTTTTGGCGATAAAGTTCCTCTGTATAGCCTCTGTGGCGACAGCTCTGTGGCGACACAATCACCCTGTATGGCCTCTGTGGCGACAGATCTGTGGCGACAGTTTGTCTTATAACACTTTGTGGTGACAAGCTCTGTGGCGACACCTTCTCCTGTATAGCCTCTGTGGCAACACACTCTCCCTGTATTGCCTTAAAAAATTTGTTCTAACACCTTCTGTGGCGACAGGGGCTTCTGTGGCGACAGAGGTGCCTTAGAGCAAATCCTCTGTGGTTACTTCTCCTGTGGCGACAGGGGTTCCTTAGTGTCTTTACTTAGAATATTTTTGGTTCTTTGTCAAGTCACTCTTCAGTGTATCAATCATTTTTCTTCTGTTAATTGAATCAAAATACTTCCTTGAAATGATGATGTTTGGTGCACTGGTCTGGTTCACAAACAACTAGCCTTGAGAGGATCCTGACTCAATTTGTCTTATGATTCTGAGTTGATACATACTGATGTTTATCCAATGCTTCTTTCACTGAACCCTTGATTTGTAACACTTGAAGTCAATACATGCAGCTGATACTTAAAGCCTCTTGATGTCTTATTCTTCATGGCTGCTTGAACATAGTAATGAACTTCTTCCCATGATCTGTAGGAGAGCTTAATGAATCAATCACATCATTTGGTTCTTTGTATTTATCCTGTCTTCATCTGAAGGGTTCCTGTGCTTCACAGTTTAATAATATTTATCTGTTTCTGTTTTCATGTTGAGTTATAAATCCTCGATTACATGTTACATTAAATTATGCTTTACACTTAGCGTGTGACCCTTTATGTTATTACTATATTGGCAATAATTTTAATATCCAATAATAAAATTAAAAACAATGAGCGGTATATAGTAATACATCATTGTTACCCAAATAATAATAATAATTGGTGATCTAGTTAAAACTTTTGTGAACAATATACAATATAATATAATCCCTTTAACATTATATTATAGATCAAACTCGAGGAATGCATTGTGTCGTCCTCTGTAATGTTTAATCCGGGTTTCCTTAATCAATGAGTAAACTATTAAACAAATCAGTATTTAAGTACAACCATGCATTTTATAGTCTCACTCAATCAAGAGGCTAAAAATATCACTCCTTAATATAGAAGGGCTAAGTCTCATCTAGATCATTCATATTTCTCATATGATTCATAATATACCTAATGTCTACTTTTATTATTACCCAGTCAAGAATAACTTTTAGTATAATCAAATATATTAATTATCGTATAGAAATATAATGACTTCAGGTCTAAGGACCAATACATCATTATCACTAAGAGATTAACTTATGACACTTTAAACAGGTAGTATCTCACAACGGGTCAATCCAGAACCATGTATCTAATACATGTTCCTGTTTTTGACTTTAGTATCTCCATACCTATGATCAATGAGAAGTGATCATCAGTCAACAAACACACTAGTCTCAATGTATTATTATCGGCCCTTAAGAATAATACTTGACTAGGGACATTTAGGAATATCAATATTATTCTCATAATCTCATTTTTAAGTCCCATACTTGGAGACATAAATTTACATATCATATTCCAAGGACATTTATTAATCTAAAATTTTATCACAAAAAATAAAGATATAATAAATTTATAAAGAAAAATCCATAGAATCATAATTAATAATCCAATTGTCTCATAACATAAATGTTAGGAAATGAATAACACACAGAGGGGGGGGGGTGAATGTGTTTTACTGTTTTATGCTTTTCTTGAGCTTTTTATGGTTGAACAAAGTAAATTAAATCTTATAGTGAAATGTGTTACTACATAAATTAAACATGCAATAATAAAGAACACGGATCTTTGCAAAACTCACTTAATTTTATATTAAAATTAAGAATGTTTTGCTACAAAATTTCTAGGTTCTTTGTTGATAAAGAGCTTAGCTTCTTCTTGAGAGTGTTACAAGATTTTCTATCTAAATTGTTACAACTGACTAAAGGACCAGTGTTAACTTCATAATTAAGTTAACTGCTGGTTTACACAGTGTACAATAAGACATGCTATTAGCTTTAGTAAACTGTCACTTGTCATTTCCATTTTAGGAAAAGTGTATCTTCTATTTCTGGCTTAGCATATCTTAGCATCCTGTGTTTACTTTGATCTTTGTTTGTCAGTTAATCTTCACCATTGATCTTGCACATCCTTCAAACTGCTTTTTGTAGACTTGTCAATCCAGCTGTTTGGATTGTTTGTTGATTGTGAATCATGTATATTGAACTGGTATGCAAATTGTACTTTGAGATTTTACCTCGAGATCTCCATTTGGTCTATAGAGAACTTGACATCTCGATAAGTATATTGGCTTATCGATATATCTAATACTCCATAGTTAATTTGACTTGTAGAGGTCTCTGAGTTCTCTATAAGAGAATTTGGCTTTTCAAGATCCTTAGTCTTCATATCTTCACTTTGACTTATCGATATCTCTGAGTTCTCTAGTGGTTTATTGACTTATCGATAACTCAGAGTTCTCTAGTCAAATTTGACGTGTCGATAACTCAGAGTTCTCTAGTGAATTTTGACTTATCGACATCTCTGAGTTCTCTAGTGGAATTTGACTTATCGATAACTCAAAGTTCTCTAATGAATGTTGACTTGTCGATAACTCTGAGTTCTCTAGTGAAGAAATGACTTGTCGATATCTCCAATCCTCATGTCTTCAATTTGGCTTGTCGATATCTCTCTATGATTTCTCTATAAGCTTTTCTGACTTCTCGTTAAGTCATATGGAGTTCTCGAGTAACTTCTCTATAACACTAAATCTGTGACTTGTGGAGATCTTTGATTTAGAATATTTTTATCCAAACAGATTTATTCAACTCCAAGCTTATTCATAATTCTTCCGAGGCATGATCTTCTCGATCTTCTTCCAGATAGAATCTTTAGGCTTGATACTGTTTAAACAAAAAGATTCCAGTCTGCTCTTTTACATTTTTACAGACTTTAAATGTTACAAGTACAAATGCAAACTAAGATTATAATACAACTTACTTAGGGTTGTCAATTTGACTTAGTCTTGTTAAAGTACAGGCATGTCTTGTATAACAATCTCCCCCAATTTGTGAGAAGATTGCTTAACACGAATTTATGCCTGTTAACAAGTCTACCCCAAGTTAAAAAAATGGAAAATGAAATTAATACATAAAGCTTGATAGAATTACAACTTTTATACATTAGGAGATTTACGAAGTTTAATAGTTACAAGTATCAGGTAAAGACAGTTTTTGTATCTGCTTCTTCTCTAAGAATATCCTTCAAGTGATCAAGAATTTCCAGTTCTTCTATAATAGGTGTTCCACTTAGAGCTTCTACAAGTTTTTATCTTGCAACCTTTAAATAACCACTGTCTAGTAAATCAATCCTAAATCTTGAGAATCCACCAGCTTTGATGTTTAGAAATTTCCCATCCTTAGAGATTCTAATCATTCCTTTGGCCTTGAGCTCTTCTGATCTTTTTATGAACATCTCAATTTCCTCATTATAATTCCTCACTATTTCTTCAGATTCAGCCTTATTTCTTTTTCTTGTTTCTTCCTTTGTAATCAACCATTCAGCCATAACTGATCTCCATGCCCTTGTAGCAGTATCCTTGTCCTTTAGTAAACTTATTATTCTCTTAATTTTTGTGGGAGAAAGAGAATTCATTAAATCAGTGCCAAGAAAGGTGAAGGACCCATCTTCATAGATAATTCTAACTTCCCTAAGAGATACAACCCAGACTCTGACTATTTCCTCAGCAAGTTATTGAAAATGATCTTCATCTGAGATGTACCAATTTAAAGGTAGAAAGTCAGATTGCTTGAAGCAGTTCCAGATGGCCCTTTCAGTGACTTCTCCTTTCTTTGTAAGCTTGGCTTTCATAGGCCTTCTCCAAAGAGATTTGAGATTGACTTTTAATGAAGTCTTGGCTAAAGGTAAGGTTGTGATTTTCTTGAGACTTGTTTGGCTTATGGTGATTGGAATTTTTAGGAAAGAGTTGGTTGTTTGTTAGTACAGAAATTTTGGCTTAGAGGTTGAGAGTGGTTTGTTGATTGAAGTTGTTGATACAGAAGTTTTGTCTAGAGGTTGAGCTAGAGTTGTTTGGATTTTTAGGGTTTTCTGTGGTTCTGAGCCATCATGATTCTTTTTACTTCTTCTCTCACTTCTTCTCTTCTTCTCCTCATCTTTTTTATCATCCTCCTTCTTCTTTTCACCACCCTTGCTACCAGATGGCTTAGTGGATTGACTTGGATTTGAGCCAGAAGGATTTTGATCATCTTTCTTCTGCTCATCATCATCCACATTATCCTTGTTGATTTAAATTTTAGGCAGGTTGGCTTCAGCATCACTCAAGTATCTCCCCAATAGCTTTATCATCTCTACATCATCATTATTCTTGTTCTTCTTTGATTTTAAGTCAGTTTCCAGAATCATGATAAGCTTTTTGTTGGCCATGACACATTGTTTAGGGATTTGAAGATATTTGAAGTGTCTGGTGTTTGGATAGATGTATGTTATACCCTTGTTTGACTGTAGGCATGCTTCAGGAAAAGCAGCCACTTGTGCGTTCTTCAATTAAGTTAGCAGCATGGTATCTTCATGAGTTAAAACTTTGATTTATTGGTCATAATGTTCAGCTCAAATGCCCTCCTTGAGATAAGATAATTGAGGGACACCTGCATACATCTGTCTATCCCTGAGTCATTTATGTTGACCACAATCCTCTTTTATAGAAAATTGTCTTGATTCACCATGACCACCCTTAAGAAGTTTATTATTCTATCCAGGGCCTTTTTGTATGTGAAGTGGTTGTCATTGAGAGAATCTTTTAGGGCCTTAAGCAATTCGTCAAATTATCTGCTTAGACTTGGTCCTTCAGCAGCCCTAATAAGTCTCTCCATGTCAAGATCTACTTCTTGATTTAAATTCTTTTCAGCACCCTGGACTTGTTAAGTAGATGATCTTGATCTTTCTAGCCTAGCCTCTATCTCCCCCTTAGTCTTGTTGGAAGGCATGAGGAGGGGAGTAGGAATTTCAGGCCTTATCTATTCTGGAAGTGATGGTAGAGAAATATTGAGCTTGCCCATGATGGCTCCCAAAGTAACAGAGTTTTGCATTTGAAGGTGCTTGTGAGAGTCCACCAGGGTCTTGATGTCTGTCTGTTGGCTTTTAACTAGAGAAGTCAAAGCTTGAACTTGAGTATTGAGAGAGGCATTTGAGGTCTGCAATTCTGAGACTTGAGTTTGAAGAGATTGGATTTGCAGATTTATGGAAGTCGATCCAGGCTGATAAGAGCTCGTAGTTGTGGAGGAACCAAAGGTTGCTTCTTCATCCTATTTGATACCATACATGAGCAAGGCTGAAGGCTCATATCTACTTTGATGAAGTTGCTCCAACTTGACCTTTGTGTCATTTGAGTGAGTGATTTGCTATTGGAGCATTATATGAAGAGAGATGAATGATTGTTTGAGATTTTTGACTTCTTTTTGAATAGAAGTAAGATCCATCCTTGACATTTGCTCAGCAAAGTGCTTGAACTTGGAGGTGATCTTTACTTGAGATGGTATAATCTCATCCATTTTATCCTTCACCAGCTTCCTTATCCTGTCTTCATGTCCAGTCAACTTTAATTCTAGGGCTTTACCAAACAGGTGAAAAGCCTTAAGTTGAGCTTTGTAGACCCCAGTTACAGCATCATAAACCTCCTGTGGAGTCAAGACCTTGGCATTGCTCCCAAGAATAGTAGCATACTCATCCCTGAATCTTTCCAAGACTTGATCCATATCCAACACAAAATCCTGAGATAGTCATGCATCCATATTTCCATCATGTTCTTCATCATTCACAATCTTCTCCATTTATTTTTCAACATCTTCATTGTAAGTGAGCATGATGGCTTGATAGTCTTGATTGCTCATATCAGAAGTGAGTAAATACTGTGAGATATTTGTCAGTCTAGAAATCTGTTCTACTAGAAGATCATCTATAGATGTAGGTTGAGAACCAGATTCTTGCAGCCATTGTGATAGAATGTGTGGTTGTTGAGGCTGTGAAGTTGAGGGTTCAGAAACACCTGTGACTGAAGTCAGAGTTTTACTCACAGATTACTCTGTGGTTATGGATAGTTGTTGTTCCACACTAGTTGTGGGAACCTCCAATTGAATTGGAGGGGATTTAACTGGGTTACTGCCATGTGCACCAGTCTCAAACCCTTGTGTGTCTTGCACCATACTGTCACCTGAATGTGCTATTCTTGCCTCCCCTATGATAGGATCACTGGCAATTGTACTCCTTGCATCAACTGCCAAAGCAATTTTTGCTAGGGTTTTGAGGGGAGTTGTTCCTACATGAGGACTCCAATTGAATTGGAGAGGATTTAGATAGCTCCCCCTCAGGAGTACTACCCTCAAACCTTACAGTCTGTGAAGAATGATTTATACATGAAGGTGCATTTAGTATCTCCATGGGGTCTTCATTAAAAACTGATGAATCCTCCATGGTTTTGATGGTGTCATCAAGGTCTACCCCAGCTAGTAGCCTCTCACCATCTGAATGAAGTGTCTGGGTGGTGAGCAAGGTTTCTTGAACCAAGTCACTTGAGTGAGCTTGCACTTGAGAATTGAATTCAAGTGTTGTTGGTAGAGAAGAAATTTGAGATATGAGAGATTGTTGTTCAGCTGTGAGTGTTGGCAGCTCCCCCTGAATGGATGAGGGATCCTCAAAAGATGTGCTCTTACTGTGTGTGCCATCCTTATTTCTCCTACCATACACTTGAATTGTTTCAGGTGCAGGCTGTGCAGACTCTTTACGTGGTGCATTGGGGTGGATGCTCTTTTCAATAGATACACCCTGTTGAGAGGATGCATCTAGAGTCTGTTTAGTCCCCAATTTTACAACTGCATCCTGTTGGGAGGATATAGAGGTGGCTTGAGTGGTCAGCTCAGTTTGCTTACTCTTCTTGATCTCTTGACCAAGGGTGACTCAGTTACATGTTGATCCTCACCACTCTCAGTTATAACAGTTAATATGACCCCCTTTCTCTTCTTTTTAGTCACCTCATCCTTTTGAGAAGATGAGGTGGTTGGTTTCCTAGCTTCTAAAAGTTTTGAAGGAATGGTTTCAGCTTGAGAAGATCCCTGTGGGTGTTCCTGTTTTGTACTTCCACAGGTTCAGGGATCATAGCTGTGCTAGATTGGACATTTGATCTTATGTCAGGCATTGGATAAGGGTAAGTCCTAAATCTCTCCAACATGAATGAAGTGATTTTCAGACTTACATTTATCTTATTCTTTGTAGTAAGTGAACCAAATGTTATTTTGGACATTTACTTACAATTGCCTATTTTTGTGCTATCTATACCATTCAATAAATGTATGTCTGCTACTTTATAATTTAAAGTGGACATAATAAATCTAGGAAAGAAAATTTCCTTACCTCTAGCTGACAGGGGCATTGTTAGCCTGGTTGCAAGTTCTTCCAGGATCAATAGAGAAGTGTCTATTGTGGGCAATTGAGTACACCAGTTTTTGCACCACACTTGAAATGTTGTCACACGTTGTCTTCCTGCATGTAAAGGCCCTCACCACAGAGTCAAAGATAAAGGACCACTCCTTCCTTAAATTTGTTATGTTCAAGCTTGACAGGTTGATTCTTCCACCATAGTTGATGAAGTCCATAAACTCAGTCAATTCATCAGGAGTTGGTACCTCCACTAGATTTTCAGTTGGCAGCCCCAAAACTCTATTCACATCTTGTTCATTGAACTCTATTAGCTGGCCTCCAATTGTGCATGTCACCACTATAGAGAGAGAGTTGCCATTCATATCAGTCCTCACTACTGCTATAGTCCAGAATTCATGCAGAACATCCAGATACAGAACAGGATTTGCAGTCAAAGCTCCTGCAAGATAAGATTCAGCCAAAAGTTTCACAAACCCCTTGAAACTATCAGGAGCTTGGTTAGCATAAGTAAAAGCGAGATAGTTAGTTACTTTCTCTGGAATAGAATCTCTTGCAACATTTAGTGCCATTTTTGATTGATGAGAGTGAATGGGTAAGAAGAATTTTTGAGAAAGGAGTAAAAATAAGAGATAAATCAGTTTTTGCTTGAAGGGCTAGGTCACTTGAGATCTCGAAAATTGTAAGTATATATATATCGAGATATCTGGGTATTTATAGTAAAAGCAAATGACTTGTCGAGAACTCAGAAATAGACATTTGGAATTAGTCTATCGAGAAGTCATTTTAAGAAATGAAAAGCATATCGTGAAGTCATTTTAAATTACTCTTATAGAAAACTAAAAATTGACTTATCGAGATGTCAAATAAATACCCAGTTTGTCCAAAAATGGACTGAATTAATTTCAACATTTATTTGAATAAATCCAAAATAAAATTAGAATAAATTTTCCATAAGTATTTTACCAAAATAATTTATTAAGTTAAATTATTTCAGTTCTGAGTTATCGAGAAGTCTAAAAATTATACTTGTAGAGAACTCTGTGAATTATCATTACTAGAGAACTCTACAAGGACTTATCGATAAGTCATAATAAAGCTTATCGAGAAGTCACTCGAGAAATCACCCGAGAAGTCAGTGAATTGACTTATCGAGAACTCACTCGAGAAGTCTTAAAATGACTTTTCGATAAGTCAGTTAGACTTATCGAGAACTCAGTTCTCTATATACTTTTGAACACTTTAATTTTTCCTTATGTTAATTTCACATATTAAAAGTGTAAATTAACAACTGAGCAGTTTACTTAGAATTTGTAAAAATTACAAGCTAAAATTTTTGTTTTGAAAAATAAATATGCAGAGATTTCTGAAATATTTATAATTTATATTTCAGTTAATTTCCAATTAAATCAAATTAATTTTGATTTACTAGAAATTAATCTGTTGCAAAATATTAGCTGAGTTCTTTCCTTAGGATGAAGAATTAAGCATTCCAATTTCACCTACAAGTCTAGTGAAAGTTGCTTCATCCAAAGGTTTAGTAAAAATATCAGCCAATTGTTTTTCTGTTGGAACAAAAATGAGCTAAATGGTACCATTTGTAGTATGTTCTCTAATAAAATGGTACCTTACATCAATGTACTTTGTTCTAGAATGATTAACTGGATTAGCCACTATAGATATAGCATTAGTATTGTCACACATGATAGGAATTTTGTGTAACACTAGGCCATAATCCATTAGCTAATTTCTAATCCAAAGCACTTGAGCACAACAACTTCCTACAGCTATGTATTCAGCCTCCGCTATAGAAGTTGATATATATTATTATTTCTTGCTATACCAGGATACAAGTTTTTTACCAAGAAATTGACAACTTTCACTAGTACTCTTTCTATCAATCCTGCATCCAGCAAAATCTGCATCTGTGTAGCCAACAGCTTCAAAACTAGTTCCCTTAGGATACCATAATCCCAAGTTTGGAGTCCTCTTCAAATATCTGAAAATCCTCTTCACAACTATCAAATGTGATTCTTTTGGATTGGCTTGAAATCTTGCACATAGACATGTTGCAAACATGATGTCTGGTCTACTTGCAGTTAAGTAAAGCAATGATCCAATCATTCCTCTGTAGATATGGGTGTAGAAGCAGGTGAATAATCTACCATACCAAACTTTTTCAATAAGCCCTTGACATACTTAATTTGGCTGATGAAGATCCCATCACTTCTTTAACTGACTTACAGTCCAAGAAAGTAACTTAATTCCCCCATCATACTCATTTCATATTCACTATACATAAGCTTAGAAAATCTTTGGCAAAGCTTTTCATTTATAGAACCAAAGATGATATCATCCATATAGATCTGAACTAGGATCATATCTTCCCCATGTTTCTTGTAGAAGAGAGTCTTGTCTATAGTGCCCCTAATAAAACCATGCTTCAGTAGGAATTCTGACAATGCATCATACCAAGCACTAAGTGCCTGCTTTAGTCCATATAGAGCCTTGAGTAACTTGTACACAAAATTTGGAAATTCTGGATCTTTAAACCCAGGTGGCTGTTGCACATAAACTTCTTCTTCTAACTCACCATTTAAGAAGGCACTTTTCACATCCATTTGATACACTTTGAAATTTGAATGTACAATAAATGTTAGAAAAATCCTTATTGCTTCAAAACTTACAACTGGAGAAGAAGTTTCATCATAATCAATTCCTTCTTCTTGTGAGTAGCCTTTTACAACCAACCTTGCTTTGTTTCTGGTAACTATACCATTTTCATCCATCTTGTTCCTGAACACCCATTTTGTTCCAATAATGCTTCTATTTTTTGGTGCAGGAACTAACTCCCAAACTTTGTTCCTTTCAACCTGATTAAGCTCCTCTTGCAGTGTAGATATCCATTCAGGGTCCATTAGAGCTTTTTCAGTTTTCTTGGGTTCTATTTGAAATAGAATGCATGCATGTAGGCACTCATTAGTAGTTGCACTTCTAGTCCTCATACTAGAAGTAGGATCACCAATAATTGCTTCTCTAGTGTGACTTATATCCCACTTCCTTGTATGAGTTTGTTGACTTGTACCTTCATCATTCTCTTCATTATTGGTATGACTGCTAAATCCTTATTCTCTTTCTCCTCCTGAGTTTGTGCTATCAAACTCAGGTGTTTAAGATGAGCTTCCATTCCCATGATTTTGATGTTCAGTAATCTCTTCATTCAACATCTGTTGTGCACTGACTTCATCTTCACCATCAGAATCACTATCAATGTTGAGATTTTTAAATGCAAGGGCTTCAGCTTCATTTTCATTAAGGCATTCCAAGCCTGGACACTTGTCATCATCAAAAGTCATATCTGTGCTTTCCATAACCTTCTTTTGATCTATCATATAGACCTTGTAGGAAGTTCTTTCCAATGAATATCCCAGAAAAATTGCTTCAAAAACTGTTGAGTCAAATTTTCTCACATATTCAGAGTTATCTTTTAAAATGTAACACTTTCTCCCAAACACATGAAGATGCTTTACAGTAGGCTTTCTCTTAGACATGATTGAGTAAGGTGATTTGCCATGTGCCTTGTTAATGAGGAATCTGTTCTGAGTGTAACATGTAGTGTTAACAGCCTCTTCCCAGAAACTTGTTGGCAACTTAGCATCTTGCAGCATTGTGCTAGTAGCTTCAACTAATGTTTTATTCTTTCTTTCAACTATTCCATTTTGTTGAGGTGTTCTAGCAGCTGAGAATTCTTGAACAATGCCCTTACTTTTGCAGAATTCACTCAATGTTGCATTTCTGAATTATGTTCCATTATAACTTCTCAATATTTTTATACAATTGTGATCTTCAGACTGTTTTTCTATCTTTTTGACGTGATCAATTATGATGTGTGGAATTTCATCCTTAGAGTGCATGAACTCTACCCAAGTGTATCTTGAGAAATCATCCACCATCACAAGTGCATATTTGTTCCTTAAAATTGATAAGACATTTATTGGCCCAAACAAGTTCATGTGAATAAGTTGCAATGGTGCACTTACAGAATTCACAATTTTTGACGTGTGACTTGATCTTTTCATTTTTCCTTTCTGACAAGTTTCACAAACTTCAACTTGAGCAAACTTCAGTTTAGGCATATCTCTCACTCACTCCTTTTTGACCAAGGTGTTAATTGCCTTGAAATTCAAGTGAGACAACTTCTTATGCCATAGCTTGCTTTGTTCTTCTGATGCCTTGGTGTAGAAGCAACAAATTCCATCCTTATTTGTTGAGTCCAAGTCTGCAACAAACAAGCTTCCTTTCCTTGCTCCTTTCAGAGCAACTTCACCAGTTTTCTTGCTGATAAAAGTGCATTCTTCTTTGTTAAATAAGACTTCAAAGCCTTTGTCTGCAAATTGGCTAACATCAAGAAGATTCACTTTAAGACCAACTACCAGTGCTACATCATCAATGACAACATTTTTAGAAACAATCTTGCCATATCCCATTGTGAATCTTTTCCTGTTGTCTCCAAAGGTCACCAAAGGGCCATCCTTCTCTTCAAACTGTGATAGCAGGGTCTTATCACCTGTTATATATCTGGAACACCCACTTTCAATGATCCATATGACTTTCTTCACTTTGCTCTGCACACAATGAGTTTTAAGTGTGTTTAGCAACCCAAGCAGTGTTGGGTACTTTCTTCTTGTTAACTGATTTAACAGAAGTAGAATGAGTTATTTCAGATAAAATAGAATTCAATGACTGTTGTGCATTTTCCCTATCTGATGTAGACCCAATTTTTGTTTCTTTAAGGTCTACTCTCAGTTTGTGGCAACTCTTCATCACTTTCAAGTTGCAAGGGATACAAACAAATTTTTCACAGAATGAGTAGGGATCATTTGCATCTGCTTCATTGTATTTGCCTGCTCCTTCAGCTGACTTGCTAACAACCTTTTTACAAAGTGAGTTAGATGATTTACAGAGCCACATTTTCACACTTCTTTCTTGGAGCACCTGCAATATAAGAAAAATTATTGCTTTTATTTATCCCAATTTTTCCATTTCTATTTTTCTTCTTCTTTCTTGCATCTTCAGTCTTGGTTTCTTTGACAGGTGTCTTGGAGCTTTGATTATCCATGAGCTGCTCTTCAGCTTTGGAAGATGGAGTTGCTTCTGCATTTTTCTTTTCTTTATCTTTATTAGCAATTTCTTGCTTGATAATCAACTCTTCCTCACTAAAATTTACTTCACATGCCTTGAACATAGGTGAGACAACCTTTTTCAGCATTGATGGAACATTTTTATTTTCAGTTGCTTTTCCTTTGTCACATATATCTTTCTTTTTTCTGTTCAAGGCATCATAGTCAAGACCAATAGCAATGTTTGCACATGGCTTGTTTTTCTCATGGTACTGTCCAATTAGCTCAGATGCATTCTTGAAGGATTTCAATTTAACTTCATTCTTTTCCAGCTTGTCCCTTAGCACCGCTTCTATTTCACTTGCACACTTGAGCTTGTTCTTTAGATATGTATTTTCTTATCTTAGAGTTTAAGCTCTACCAACAATAATTCAGTTTCTTGTTTCTGACTTTCAACCTTCTCATTTATCTTTGTCAATCTGCTAACTTCTTCATTTGCAGCAACCATACTTGTATGAATGTGAAACATTTCTGTACTCATCTCTTCTACAGTTTCCTTATGACTCACATTTAAATCAATGGTAGTGAGAGTTGGTACATATGATTTTAATGAGGATGATTCACCTTGCTCCAAGGCCATTAAAGCATAGTTTCCAACTTCCTCATCTTCATCATTATCAGAATCATCCCAACTTTTTCCCTCTGCAATATAAGATTTACTTTGTTGTTTCTTTAGAAGAGCTTTATACTTTGCTTCCAGTTCAAGATAAGCATTGTCTTTCTTTGCTTTCTTGGATTTCCTGCATTCTGTAGCAAAATGGCCTAGTTCATCATAGTTGTAGCACGTTATCTTAGATCTGTCAACAGATCCAGTTTTGTAACCATTCTTGTTATCAGAAAAGTACTTCCCTTTTCCTTTCCAGTTGTTGTCTTTGTTGAAAGACTGTCCTTTACCCTTGAAGTATCTTGGCTTCTTTACTCTAATGTTAGAGAATTTTCTATCCAAATAGGCCACTGACTGATCTAGCTCATCCAGTTCATCAAAAGTGTAGAACTCATCTTCTTCCAATTCTAGAATGACTTATTTATGTGAATCATTTGTTCTATGCTCACTTGGTGAGGCAACTGAAGTTTGATATCTTGGCTCATCATTAGATGTTTAGCTTTTATTTACAATTAAAGCACTTGATCCATCTACAACATGTCCTTGACCAGATCTCAATTATTTCCTTTGAATCATTTCTAGTTCATATGTTTTAAGAATTCCATATAGAACTTCCAGTATTATTCTGCTCAAGTCTCTCCCTTCCCTGATTGCTGAGATTTTCTGTTCAAAATGATCAGGGAGAGTAAACAAGAACTTTAAGTTCACTTGTTCAGCTTCATAGTATTTTTCATGGAGCTGCAAGTCATTTATCAGCTTATTGAATCTTTCAAACACATCAGTTATACTTTCTTCTGGCTTGGCCATGAATCCCTCATATTGTGAAGGCAGTATCCTTCTTTGATTAGATCTAACTTCCTCAGTTGCCTCACAGTGTATTTCAATCTTTTCCCAGATTTGCTTAGTAGTTTCACAGTTGATAATGTTGTTGTACATTACATTGTCAAGTGACTCCATCAATATCAGTTGCAAGCCACTATCCAGGGAAACTTTCTCTTTTTCAGGCTCAGAGTACTCAGAAGGGTCTTTTGGAGCATAATGATCTGGAATGACCATATCATCATCTGTTGTTTCTTCAACTTTAACCATAGGAGTGAAGGGCCCATTTTTGAGAATCTGAATATAGAGTGGATTGGCCATCCTGATAAACAATAATATTTTCTTTTTTCAAAGAGTGTAGTTAGCTTTGTCAAAGGTAGGAATTTTGATGCTACCGATCTTCTGTGTATTCATTCTTCCAAGATCTTGAATCTGTTTACTTTTAGATTTTGCTCTGATACCATTTGTTAGGAAATCAATAACATACAGGGGGGTGAATGTGTTTTACTGTTTTTATGCTTTTCTTGAGCTTTTTATGGTTGAACAAAATAAATTAAATCTTGTAGTGAAATGTGTTACTGCAAAAATTAAAAATGAAATAATAAAGAACACAGTCTTTTCAAAACTCACTTAATTTTATATTAAAATTAAGAATGTTTTGCTACAAAATTTCTAGGCTCTTTGCTGATAAAGAGCTTAGCTTCTTTTTGAGAGTGTTACAAGATTTTCTATCTAAATTGTTACAACTGACTAAAGGACCAATGTTAACTTTATAATTAAGTTAACTGCTGGTGATAGGGATAAATAAATCCTGATTACATAATTAAATATTACAGTAATTATAAATGGTTTGGGCTGCAAGGCCCAATAAGAAGATGTATGACATACAGACCAAAAAGGTCAACACATTGATCAGGCCTGATGGACCAGATCAGGCCTGATGGAAAAAAGAAGGCCCAAAAACCCTGAATATTAATTAATTTCATAATTAATTAATAAGGGAAAAATCAGCTATTGAGAAGAGTCCCGATAAGGATATAAATCCTTGCAGATTAGCCTCAGAGGGACCTAAAAGGATAAGGAATCAGTTTCCTACTATTTAGGACTCCAAAGTCCATTCTAATTATGAGACTTGCCCACCAGGTCTCCTATATCAAGTCCAATTCAAGGACCACCAGCATCTATATAAGGGGCCTCACCCCACAAATCAGAACTACGTTTTTTGGCTTGATTATCTAATTCACAGAGATACATAGGCATCTCGTAAAGGCAGAGTTAAGCTACGAAACACGAGAGCAGTCATTAAAGGCCTTGAGCTCCTGAACCTTAGCAATAAATACAACAAATAATAACCTTAGTTTTCTATCCATAACATTTGGCACCGTCTGTGGGAAAGCACAACAATAACCATGGCGAATACACGGAGAACAGTTAGAGCCCTTCGAGGAGGAATACCAACAGGGACAACCCAGGTGATTTCTTCAACTGTGGAGGTACCTCCTCATTCAACTTATGCAACCACGCAAGGAGAAGCCCAGATAGGGGCAACTGAACCTCAACAGCAAGGGACGATCCCTTCAGTTACTCAAGGTACGAATCCTCAAGTTCAACAAGTACATGTACCTGTGAATTCTCGACCCATCGGGTATGAATATTCAACTGTTGTTACTACTAACCCCCCTTATGGGATGCCCCTTTACCCCGAGGTTGGAGGAAGCGGACATGCTGGGCGAAGTGAAGCACGAGGGTGATCGCCCCCATACATACGAGGTTTGGCTCCTATCCCTGAGGATCGGGAATTTTCTGGTCCTTACATTGAGAGAGACTCCGAATCTTCGGATGATGAAGTAGCCCCAAGAAGGAGACGTGCAGGCAAATAGCCGATGGTTGATGGTAGCCAACGCCCTCAAAGCACCCAAGGGACGAATCCTCAAGAAGTGCAGGAAAGAATCAGGGCTCACGAGGCTGAGATTCAAAGGTTGAAGCGCGACCTGGAGGCGCACCAGACCACCAGACCCCCAGCACCTCCTAGGGGGAGAAATCCTCCTCCCATCATAGACCTGGATGGTCCAGTGTAGAGAAGGGCTATTGTCCCAAGGGCTGATCCAAGCAATCTTCTCCCCCTTGGAGATCTTGATGATCCTACTCCACCCTTCACTGAAGATATAATGAATACCCATATCTCAAGGAAGTTCAAGATGCCAACTATAAAAGCTTATGACGGCACGGGACATCCCGCTAATCATGTCAGAACCTTCTCTAATGCACTGCTGTTGCAGCCCATGCAATTAAGTGTCGGGCCTTTCCCCAAACCCTGTCGGGTATGGCTCAAAGGTGGTATAGTCGCTTGCCCCCAAACTCTATTGGGTCGTTTAGAGAATTAAGTCAGGCTTTTAGTAAGCAATTCATCAGTGGGAGAGTTCATGAGAAAATCTCAGCATCTCTTATGAGCATTGTGCAGGGAATAAAGGAATCCTTGAGAGATTATCTGAATCGTTTCACAAAGGAAGCTTTAAAAGTCCTAGACCTTGATGATAAGGTAGCTATGATAACACTGCAACAAGAAACTAGGGATGAGTTTTTCAAGATGTCCTTGGCCAAACGCCCCCTGAAAGCATGTTGCAGCTCCAAGATAGGGCAGGGAAGTACATAAAGGTGGAAGAAAGCATGAGGAAGACCGTAGTGAGTAATGAGCCCACTGGAGGCAAGAAGCGGAAAACTGATCTGGAGTATATCGCTAAGGATAAGTATCCTAGAACCAAGCAAAACCCTGATTCAACCCCCAAGAAGGGAGGACCTGGGAAAAAGTTCACTGAATACGCTAAGCTGAATGCTCCTAGAAGCCAGATCTTGATGGAGATCGAGAAAGATAGAGATATTCGTTGGCCTAAGCCCTTGAAGGCTGATCCTGCCAAGCTAGATAAGAGCAAGTATTACAGATTTCACAAAGATGTTGGTCATGACACCGATGAGTGTAGGCAACTGAAAGATGAAATTGAGTTTCTAATTCAAAAAGGAAGATTGAACAAATATACTGGATAAGGAGGGGATAGAAGCAACAACGTGAGAAGGAACTTTGATGACCGAAGGAGAGATCAAGAAGATCAGGGGTGAAATCCCCAACCTAGGGGACCGGTGATAAATACAATCTTCAGGGGACCGCGCCCCCAAGGGCCTGTGATCAACATAATTTTTGGAGGACCAACTGCTGCTGGGTTATCCAAGAACTCCAGGAAAGCGTATGCTCGAGAAGTTATGCATATTGTTGGGGAAGCCCCGAAGAGGGTCAGGACATGAGTAACAATGTCTTTTGATGATTCTGACCTGGAGGGTGTGAAATTTCCCCATGAAGACCCGTTGGTCATAACCCCGATAATAGGGAACAACCCGGTAAGAAGGGTCCTTGTGGATAATGGTGCTTCAGTGGATATTTTGCTCCATGACACCTTTTTAAGGATGGGATATAATGACTCTCAATTGACCCCAACCGACATGCCGATATATGGATTCGCAGGAGTGGAATGCCCGGTAGAAGGAATAATCAAGTTGCCAACAACCATAGGACAGGAACCGAGGCAAGCAACTCAGATTTTGGACTTTGTGGTGGTGAAGGCTAGTTCGACCTACAACGCTATCATGGGAAGAACAGGGATACACGCCTTTAAGGCAGTCCCTTCTTCTTATCATTCAGTTATGAAGTTTCCGACTCGAGATGGGATTGGAGAAGAAAGAGGAGATCAAAAAATGGATAGAAGCTGTTATGTGGCCTCTTTGAGGGCAGATGGAGTTGGGGGGCAGGTTCTTCCTATTGAAGATCTGGATATCCGAGAAAATGATGAGAAAAGGGGAAAGCCAGCAGAAGACTTGGTTTCAATTCCTTTGGCCCCCGAAGACCCTGGGAATGAGACTTTTATTGGAGCAACACTCGAGGAACCTTTTAGAGGGAAGTTGGTGAAATTTTTGCAAGAAAATAGTGATGTTTTTACATGGTCAGCGGCTGATATGCCAGGCATAGACCCGGAATTGATTACTCACAAGCTAAATGTGGACCCAAATTGGAAGACGGTAAAATAAAAGAAAAGAAGTTTTGCTCCAGAAAGGCAAGAAGCTATAAAACAGGAAGTGGAGAAGCTCTTGGAGGTTGGTTTCATTGAGGAGATTCAATTTCCAGAGTGGTTAGCAAACCCTGTAATGGTGAAAAAGGCTAATGGAAAATGGAGGATGTGTGTGGACTTCACTGATCTAAATGATGCCTGTCCCAAGGACTGTTTTTCGTACCAAGGATCGATACCTTGATAGATGCCACTGCTGGGCATGAAATGCTGAGCTTTATGGATGGATTTAGTGGATACAATCAGATCAAGATGCACAAGGACAACATCCCAAAGGTATCATTCATAACTGACTTTGGTGTTTATTGTTATCTTGTTATGGCATTTGGTCTCAAGAATGCAGGAGCCACCTATCAAAGGTTGGTAAATAAAATTTTTAAGGATCTTATTGGCAAGACTATGGAAGTCTATGTTGATGACATGTTAGTCAAGAGTCTAGTAAAGATTGATCATATAGCCCATTTGAGGGAAGCTTTTGAGGTCCTGAGGTACCACAAGATGATGTTAAATCCTACAAAGTGTGCTTTCGGAGTAGGGTCTGGAATTTTTTTGGGATTAATGGTCTCCAAGAGAGGGATCGAGGCTAACCCCGATAAAATAAAGGCAATCCTGGACATGGAACCACCAAAAACTATCAAGGATGTTCAGAAGCTCACAGGAAGGGTTGCTGTTTTGGGACGGTTCATCTCTAAGTCAGGAGACCAGTGCCTATCATCCTTTAAGTCACTAAAAAACATTAAGGACTTTGTATGGAGTGAGGAAAACCAGAAGGCTTTCGAAGAATTGAAGAAATATATGGCGCAGCCCCGTTGTTGGTCAAGCCAGTTTTGAATGAAGTTTTATTCTTGTACTTGGCTATTTCAGAGAGTGCCTTGAGCGCTGTATTGGTTAAGGATGAACTGAAAGTCCAGAAACCCGTATACTATGTCAGCAAAATTCTGTATGGTGCTGAGTTAAATTATTCAACTATTGAGAAATTTGCTCTAGCCTTGGTAATGGCTTCGTGAAAGCCGCGTCCTTACTTTCAGGCTCATCAGATTGAGGTGCTAACGAATCAGCCCCTGAGAAATATCATTCACAGTCCCAAGGCAAGTGGGAGATTGATCAAGTGGGCAATAGAGCTGGGAGAGTTCGATCTCAAGTATAAGCCACAAACGGCAATAAAAGCCCTGGCACTAGCTGACTTCGTGGTGGAATGTACCATACCCAACCAAGAAGTCGGGGGACAGGAACATACCATATCTCAAGACAAGGAAGTCGATAATGGGGACAAAGAGAAGGATGATAAGGAGAAAGAATATTGGGTTCTCTATTTTGATGGAGCATCAAAAATGAATTCAAGTGGAGCAGGTTTGGTTTTACAAAGCCCTGATGGGTTCTTAATTGAGTATGCTATGAAGCTAGACTTCCCAACCACAAATAATGAGGCAGAATATGAAGTTCTGATAGATGGTCTTGGCCTAGCTGGGACACTTAGAGTCAAAAACTTAAAGGTCCGTGGAGACTCAAAGCTGATCATATCCCAGGTAAAGGGAGAATTTGAGGCAAGTGATGATACGATGGCTAAGTATGTCCTCCTAGTAAGGGCTGTGATGACCCAATTTAACGAATGGTCCAAATGTTCCTGGAAATTATTGCTCCCATTGGACCATTTGTATCTATATGTATCAGGATCCCGATTCATGGATCTCTCGGTTCGAGAAATCAAAATAAGAGTTTTGATTGAACATAAAAAAGGAACGAATTTTTATTTTTTTGTTCCATTACTGGATCGAAGGAGAAGAGTTGCTATAACCAACCACGGAGAAAATATAGAATGGGCATGGGATAATAATTCCATGCCATGTTGAGCACATTCCCAAGGGAGGAAAATGCTAAGGCAGATGCATTATCAAAGTTTGCTTCATCTGAGATAGAAGAAAGTTCAGGAAGTGTATACTATCGCGTTTTGAAAACACGGAGCATTGATATTAAGCTTGTGGCTCTTATAGGCCTGGGGACGTCATGGATTGATCCCATTAAGGCTCACATTCAAACCGGCTGGTTACCAAACGATGCTACTGAAGCACAAAAATTGGCTGTTCGAGCACTAAGATACTCTTTGATAGATGGAATTTTGTATAAAAGATCTTTTGTGGTTCCCTACTTAAGATGTCTCAGACCTGATGAGGCTCGCTTGGCTCTTGAAGAAGTATATGAAGGCATATGCAGGCAACACTTGGGGGGCAGGGCCTTGGCTCATAAAATAACCCGTTTAGGCTTTTATTGGCCAGAAATGATGGCTGATGCCAAAGAATATATGAAAAATGTGACCATTGTCAGAAGCACGCACCAGTTGTTAGACAACCCCCCGAGATGCTAACTTCTATCAACTCGCCAATCCCCTTTGCTATGTGGGGAATGGATATATTAGGGCCTTTCCCCATGGCCACGGCACAAAGGAAGTTTCTGATTATGGCCATTGATTATTTCACCAAGTGGATTGAAGCCAAACCCTTGGCCAAGATCACAACTAAGCAAGTCGCACAATTCCTGTGGGAAAGTATAATGTGCCGGTATGGAATTCCCCGCATCCTAGTCACTGACAATGGAACACAGTTCAACAACGAGGAATTCAAGAAGTATTGTGAGGAAAATGAAATTGAGTTACGATTCACATCTGTGGCTCACCCGCAAGCCAATGGGCAAGCGAAAGTGGCCAATCGAATAATCCTAGATGGACTAAAGAAGAGGATCGAGAAGTCAAGGAATAACTGGGTGGATGAAATACTCCCCATACTATGGGCCTATAGGACTACCTGTAGAGTCACGACTGGAGCAACTCCTTTCATGTTAGCATATGGTGCAGAAGCAGTTGTTCCTGTAGAGATATCACATTCTTCCCCCAGGATTCAAGCTTTCAATGCTGAGGAAAATGAAGAAGGGTAAAGGTTAGCCCTGGATCTAATTGATGAAGTACGAGATGAGGCACATGCGAAGATAGTGGAATATTAGAAAAAAGTTTCGTTCTATTACAACCTAAGGGTTAAAAAAAGATTCTTCAAACAAGGTGATTTGGTTTTGAGAAAAGTGGAAGCTTCTGGTGTAGGGCAGAAAGGGAAACTTGCCCCAAATTGGGAAGGGTTGTACAAAGTCAAGAGCGTTCAGGGTAGAGGAACCTACAAGCTGGAAACTATGGATGGTTTTGAAGTCCCGAGAACTTGGCATGCACAAAACCTGAAGGTTTAATATGTGTAAGATAGTTAAAGTACGATTCTCACTTGTCAGTGTCACAAGTAGGTTTAAAGGCACCTTGAAGCTTTGCTTGTTTAGGGTTTTTCTATATAGAAGATATGGTTATCAGGGTTGAACCCATCTTATGTAAGGTATCCAGAATACCAAGTTATAATATAATTTTTTTGACTTAATCTTAGCCTATTAGATTTGGTTGCATTGTGAAAGATAAAACCAAGTTATAAACTTGAGTTTGGGAAATCAAGAGAGAAATATGACGATGTTTGGGCAAAATACGAAAAGTCAATTACAAAGTTCAAATATTGTCTAATAAAGAAGAAATACATAAAAAAATAACTTAGGCCTTGGAAGACTGGGATTCTTCGGAACCACTATCCGAAGTCTCCTCGGATGTCTCAGTCGTCCCCTCGGATGTCTCAGTCATCCCCTCGGAAGTCCCCTTAGAGGTTCCATCAGAACTGCCTTCGGACGCTTTGGATGTTGCAGGAGACGCTGGTTTCTGAGGCGCTGCCCTTGGAGGCTCTTCCACCCTGACCTTCTTTGCAACGGGCTCAGACTCCTCTTCAGAAGAAGCTTCCTCCTCTCCAGAGCTGGACTCAAGCTCCTTCCTCTTTTGGCCTTGGCTCCCCGATAGGCCGTCCTTGATCATGTCAGCGAGCTTGTCTGTAATACCCCCAAGTGCTGGAACTCGCACAGGGCAAGGGAAGGAGGACTGTTCGAAGACTTCTGGAAATTCATCCTGAATGGCCTCCACAGCAGCATCACAGCCTTCCTTATAGCTAACTGGGTGTAGGAGGGCATCGTGCTCCACCATTAAGTCCTTAAACTCCTGAGTATCCATCCAGCCGTCAAAGGCTTTATCCTTTTGAGCCTTCAGGATAACATTTTCGGCCCGGGCCGTTTCCAAGTCAGAAGTGGAAGAGGCAAGTTGGGCTTCAAGGGCCTCTATTCTTTGGTTGGCCTCCTCCAACTTCTTGTTCGCGTCCTCCAGGCCAACCTTCCATGCCTTAGCTTGGTGAATCGCCCCTTGAAAATGGGCGTTCACCTACAAGAAACACAGCAAAAGTATGAGACAGGAAAATAAAAAAGGCAACTATGAAGGGCAAAGGAAAAAGACGTACCGTCGCCAAAGCCTGAGCTCCAAAAAGCTTGTTCCCCTCTAAGTCTTGTTGAAGGACAAAGTCTTGATAGTCGACCGGGGAGATGGAATGCTTAGACCATTCCTTGGCAAGCGTTGTACTGCCAACAATTGAATCCTTGCCCCGGATTCCCCAAGCAGGTTGAAAGTAAGACCCTGGCTTCTGCTTGGTGCACAAAACTTGGCTGGGGCCTTTTTCTCCTGGTTCCATTGCTTGGAGTAGGAACTCCGGGAAGCGATCCCCAAGGCGCGGGTCTTTAAAGACCTTTTCAGCACGCTTCATCCTGGTTGTCTCCAGGTCTTTAGGCTTTGTAGCCTCCGCAATTTTCTCAGCCACTGCAACAAATGAGATAAGTAAGTTGAGGAATCAGCAAAATAGAAAATGAAGGAAATAAAAAGAGCTAGATAAGGAAGGAAACGTACTCTTCTTAGGGACGGGAGAAAGGTTCTATAAGAACGGTCTCCCTGATAAGGTCCCACGAATGGGAAGTCCCATTATCTTGCGTGAGGAGATTGAAAGCTCTGGTCTCCTCCTCAGACAAAGTAATATAATTTGGGCTCCCATCCACAACTAGCCCAAAAGATGAGCGGAATAGGGTGCCCCAATCGCCACCCTCCCAAACGATGAACAAAAAATCTTTTTTCCACCCCAAATTGTTGTCGGGGATGGACTTCCCGTACACTATGTGGGGAATAGTTGGGCGCTGGTTTAAAGAAACCCAACCCGGATTCTTATCAGGGCTGTTCTTGAACTGAAAAATCTTTCTGAAAACAACAACAGAAGTGGGGACATTGTGCTTGGCGTATAGCGACAGATAGCACATAATGAGCCTCCAAGAATTAGGAGGGAGTTGGCAAGGGCTGATGCCCACATCAACTAGCAGTACGGGGATAAATGGGTGGAAGGGAAGTCTGATACCTACCCGTAGAGTATCCCTATAGACGCATAATGCGTCCTTCCTCCACTGACAGGCCCTGTCGGCCGGACCTGCAAGAACCAGTTTGAAAGGATCCTTAATTCTGAAACAACTACTCAACTTTTCCAGCTCCTTTGGATCCCGCAAGGCACTAATATGGTCGTGCGCGTCCAGATGCGCATCGGACGGGTACTCGTCGCCTCGGGTGTTGATCATATCGATCAAGAAAGTGTACCTTGATCGAATAAGGAATTCGTTGGACTTTCTGGCCACGTTCATCTTGGCCAAACGAGTCATTTTCTTATCAGCCATCTAAAAAAAGGGCACATAAGGAAATAATTTTAAAAGCGCACGCTATGTAAAAACAGGCACAAGGAGTAAAGGGAGAAATTTTACCTGAAGAAATGCTCCTAAAAAAGGCTTTGATACTCCGACTTACTGTTATTGCTCTAAGATTCTTAACAGAAGAAGAAAGAAGAAGAATTTGGAAATGAGAAAGTGAGGAGCAGTAGACTCTCTTCACTCCTTTATATAGGAGGAAAAGTGAAGTTGAAGGGACAAAAGCCCAGTAAGGATAGAGGCCCAAAGAAAAAAGCCCGAAAAAAGGAACGTTCCAGAATATTCCAAGAAATTCTAGAGAATTCCAAACAGGGTATTTTGGTATATAAAGCCCAGATTAATAAGAGGCCCAATAAGAGTTAAAAGGCCCAAATCCAATTAGGATTTGGGAGAGGCCCAGTAAGAGTTAGAAGGCCCAAATCCAATTAGGATTTAGAAAAATACAATGCCCAAATTAAAGCCCTAAAAAATGTAAGGCCCAAAAAAGAAGGCTAGGCCCAAACAGAGGCCCAATCAAAAATGGATTAGATGGAAGCCCGAAAAGACCAGAATTCAGGTCGAATTTCAAGTCGTGAATTCTGCTCGAAATCCTTCGAACAGACACCCGAAAATAACGGGTATAAAAGACCAGGATTCAGGTCGAGTTTCAAGTCGTGAATTCTGCTCGAAATCCTTCGAACAGACACCCGAAAATAACGGGTACAAAAGACCAGGATTCAGGTCGAATTTCAAGTCGTGAATTCTGCTCGAAATCCTTCGAACAGTCACCCGAAAATTATGGTTATAACTGAACTGGATTGAGGTCGAATCAAGCACAACATTTTTTAAGTATGGGGTTTAGAAACTTATACTTAAATCCAGATCGAAGAGTCGACTAGAATCCTGGTCTAATTCCAGGTAGTGAATCCTAGTCGAAACTTTTCGACCAGGAAGCAAATATGCATATAATTTTCGAACCAGATCCAGGTCGAAGATTCGACTAGGATCCTGGTCAAAATCCAGGTCGTGAATCCTAGTCGAAACCTTTCGACCAGGAATCAAATCAAGAACAAAATTTTGACCTAGATCCAGGTCGAAAGATCGACTAGGATCCTGGTCGAATTCCAGGTCGTGGATCCTAGTCGAAGTCCTTCGACCAGGATTGCAAAGCTGACCCAAATTTCGACTAGGATCCTGGTCGAAAAAGGGCTGGAAATTTGAAAATATTTGTGGAAAATTGCAGAAAATTTGGGAAAACCCCGGAAAAAGGGAAAATTTCTGAAAAAATACCAGAAAATTCCTAAAAATAGGGAGAAGGTAAGAAAATAGGGAGAGAAGTTTTTTAACAAACCCTGGAGCCGCGTATAAGGCAAATCGTTGTAAACGTGTAGGTCGCTCCACACTTTACGCAAAACGATACCCTGTAAGGGAATAAATGAACTTAACTTTCGCGAAATCTTATACGGTTTCCCAAAAGTTGGGGGCAAATGATAGGGATAAATAAATCCTGATTACATAATTAAATATTACAGTAATTATAAATGGTTTGGGCTGCAAGACCCAATAAGAAGATGTATGACATTCAGACCAAAAAGGTCAACACATTGATCAGGCCTGATGGACCAGATCAGGCCTGATGGAAAAAAGAAGGCCCAAAAACCCTGAATATTAATTAATTTTGTAATTAATTAATAAGGGAAAAATCAGCTATTGAGAAGAGTCGCGATAAGGATATAAATCCTTGCAGATTAGCCTCAGAGGGACCTAAAAGGATAAGGAATCAGTTTCCTACTATTTAGGACTCCAAAGTCCATTCTAATTATGAGACTTGCCCACCAGGTCTCCTATATCAAGTCCAATTCAAGGACCACCAGCATCTATATAAGGGGCCTCACCCCACAAATCAGAACTACGTTTTTTGGCTTGATTCTCTAATTCACAGAGATACGTAGACATCTCGTAAAGGCAGAGTTAAGCTACGAAACACGAGAGCAGCCATTAAAGGTCTTGAGCTCCCGAACCTTAGCAATAAATACAGCAAATAATAACCTTAGTTTTTTATCCATAACAGCTGGTTTACACAGTGTACAGTAAGACATGCTATTAGCTTTAGTAAACTGTCACTTGTCATTTCCATTTTAGGAAAAGTGTATCTTCTATATATGGCTTAGCATATATTAGCATCCTGTGTTTACTTTGATCTTTGTTTGTCAGTTAATCTTCACCATTGATCTTGCACATACTTCAAGCTGCTTTTTGTAGACTTGTCAATCCAGCTGTTTGGATTGTTTGTTGATTGTGAATCTTGTATATTGAACTGGTCTGCAAATTGTACTTTGAGATTTTACCTCGAGATCTCCATTTGGTCTATAGAGAACTTGACATCTCGATAAGTATATTGGCTTATCGATATCTCTAATACTCCATAGTTAATTTGACTTGTAGAGGTCTCTGAGTTCTCTATAAGAGAATTTGGCTTCTCACTTTGACTTATCGATATCTCTAAGTTCTCTGGTGGTTTATTGACTTATCGATAACTCAGAGTTCTCTAGTCAAATTTGACGTGTCGATAACTCAGAGTTCTCTAGTGAATTTTGGCTTATCGACATCTCTGAGTTCTCTAGTGGAATTTGACTTATCGATAACTCAGAGTTCTCTAATGAATGTTGACTCGTCGATAACTCTGAGTTCTCTAGTGAAGAAATGACTTGTCGATATCTCCAATCCTCATGTCTTCAATTTGGCTTGGCGATATCTCTCTATGAGTTCTCTATAAGCTTTTCTGACTTCTCGATAAGTCATTTGGAGTTCTCGAGTGACTTCTCTATAACACTAAATCTGTGACTTGTAGAGATCTTTGACTTATAATATTTTTATCCAAACAAATTTATTCAACTCCAAACTTCTTCATAATTCTTCCGAGGTATGATCTTCTTGATCTTCTTCCAGATAGAATCCTTAGGCTTGATACTGTTTAAACAAAAAGACTCCAGTCTGCTCTTTTACATTTTTACAGAATTTAAATGTTACAAGTACAAATGTAAACTAAGATTACAATACAACTTACTTAGGGTTGTCAATTTGACTTAGTCTTGTTAAACTACATGCATGTCTTGCACAATAATAAACATAATAGTATTGTCTCTAGGGCGCACACACTAACAATCATGCCTCAGAGAAAGGTATACAAGCTTGGAGTTGAATAATGTTGTTCTAGAAAAAATGTTCTAAGTCAGATATCGACAAGTCATAGATCAAGTAATATCGAGAAGTTTGTTGAGAAGTCTAAAATGACTTGTAGAGAAGTCCCAAGAGATATCGACAAGTCAATCTACATGTAGAGAACTCAGATATCAACAAGTCAAAAGCTTATGTAGAAAATTGGAGATCTCGATAAGTCAATTCTTCATGTAGAGAACTAGAGATATCGACAAGTCAATTCTTCATGTAGAGAACTAGAGATATCGATAAGTAAAATTCTCATGTAGAGAACTGGAGATATCGACAAGTCATTCTACTTGTCGAGAACTGGAGATCTCGACAAGTCAAAAATACATGTATAGAACTCAAGATATCGATAAGTCATTTTACTTATCGATATGTGACATCTCTACAGAATAAAAGTGATCTCGACAAACAACTTCATAATTCAGAATGCAGACAATTTGAAGATTCAAGATTATTAGTCAATAAACAATTCTATCACTAAATTGGAAAGTCTACAAATGCAGTTTGTAGAATACAAAATCAAGGGTCAAGATTCATTGGACAAAGAGGGTCACAGACCTAATAGATTTTACACAGATTTGCTAACACTAGAAATGAAAATGTACACAATAGCTTTAGAAATCGTGTCAGTCCATTTTTGTGCAAGTTTTGTAAACCCGTACATGTTGATCTATAAAGTATGTCATGGGTCCTTTATTTAGAAGTAACAAACAGATCTAAGAAATATCTTGTATTCTTTACCGAGAATCGTAGCTGAGTTATTATCTTTAAGAACACAAATTTGTAGCAAAACAAATTTGATTTAAGACAAATCAAGTGAGTTTTTGATAATCTGCTTGTGTGTTTACATTTAAGTATTTTATCATTACAAGTTCATACATCTGTTCTGTTCCAAACAGCCAAACACTCTCATAGTTAATTAAAAACCAAGAAAACACATTCACTCCATATATGTTGTATTTCATACCTAACACAAGAATCTCTGCTACTCTCGGATATGGACCCCCCCACAAAATCAATGCACCACACGCCAAATCATTACTTAAGTGGTGTTCACAAAAATCTACGCACCGAGTTTGCTTTTCCGAGCTATAAACAAACAATAGTGTCCTGTTGTCCCCAACATGCCCAAGATTTTTTTTGGCTTCTCCTATACAAGTTGGGACAATGCATAACGTCATTAGTGTACCAAATAATTTTACGTATACACTATGATTCCCTTATTTTTATAAGGTGTATTTTGCACAACATGTTTAACTCATATGAATAAATTTAGAAAGTTCGGTGTGCATTTAAGAGAAAATCGAGGTTTTAAATATCGACATAATATGATTAAAAATATGTTGTATGATGTTCTCTGCATGGCAGGAATCCCGACTAAGAAATTAGAGGCACCGACCAATTTTTTTTCTCTTTCTTATTGAAGTAAGATCAATTTTTAAACCAACCAATGCTTTGGTTTATAATTGGTACAGGGGAGCATACTTGTGTTAATATTACCGAGATTTCTTTCTTGAACAAATTTGGTAAGTAGAGTATTCATTGTTGATCATGCAACAATTTGTTGTATTAAAAATAAAGGTTGTAAACATGACGATGCAGATAATCAACATAATTTTATGCAATTTACGTTTGATTATGCAACAATTTGTTGTATTGGAAGCAAAGGTCTAAGAATGACGATGAATGACGATGCATGCAGAGAGATAATCAATATAATTTTATGTAATTTATATGTGATACGGTTGAATTAACATAATTTTATGCCATTCGTGTTTAACATGTTTGAATTAACATAATTGTATTACATTTATGTTTGACATGTTCGAATTATTAGTTTGTGACACTGTTGTTGTGAAAGAATATAAAAAATTATGAACATGAATATAATAACCGATAATTATTTATATTTAGACGGATAGGATTTACAATTCAATGTGTTATGACGGCGATACTTATTACCCGTTTATATCACGCACATATATTTAATTTTTTCATTATTTTAAGATATATATTAATTTTACTTTAAAATATATATTAATTTTACTTTAAAATATAATGAGTTCAACAAAATTTGTGACATATAATGCAATAGCTCTGAAAAAAATTCGTGTCTTTTACCTATCGATTTCTTCCACTCATCATCGTAGGCTAAAAGCAAGTTTGGTGGTCAGTATTTTTGATTTATTATTTCTTGATTACCTTTAAAGAATAAAAAAACTAGTATATTTTGTCTGAGTGTTTTATAAGGGTGCCGTGAAAGAGAATCTTTTTTTATTTATTGATTCCCCTAATACTAAGGCCTCCTTCTTAGTTTTTTAAAGGGAAGAAAGTAAGTGATAAGTAGTAAAGTCCTTTCATCCAATTTTTGGAGTGAAAGTTTATTAAATTTATATTCATTATCACATATTTTCGAGTGAAACTACTTTATCCCCACTACTCTTACTTTCCTTCCTAATTAAAACTAGGGAGTAAGGGGTAAAGAACCGATATTGTTTAGCGAAGATTCGTCATTAACTATCGACATCATAGGATAAACTTATATGATTATACAATTACAACCCACGTGCTTCACATTCAAACAGTGTACTCCACTTCACACATCACCTAGTATAGAAGTGCAATCAAACACTCAACAAGTACCAAAACAAAGATGGCTTTCGAATGTTGTTCTTTTCTTGTAACCCTTTTGTTCATATGTCTTCGTAACTATAATACAGTGTTATGTAGTAATAATTATGAACAAGACCCAGTTACTAAAACTATGCAAGACTTTTCTGGGTATCCAATTCAAGATTCCCACTTGCCCAGTTCATTTGCTTTGTTATCTGTTGATTCTGAGAGTTTGCAGAAACAGGTTATTTTTCGACTTTTTCAGATTCTTTAATTTCCTTTTTTTCAGGTGTGTGTGTTTTGTATTTTGTTTGAGGGGAATTTTCTAATCTATGTAGAATTTAATGTTTTTTTAATGAAATTTATGATCATATCACAGTTGCATATTATATTGTGAAATAAAGTTATATTTGATGGTTAATGGTTTTGATGCTGTAGTGTCACAGTTTGAAGTTAATTTTAAGCTTAGGAGTACTGAGCTGGACATTTGTTAAATTAGCTGTCATATTGTGGCATTTTAAGATCATATTGAATATGTGTCGTAAAGCTTTTTTATGCTCGAAGGGGAATATGATTAGTTTGAATTATATATATTGCAAAGTATTTGATATGTGTTATTTTTAACTTGGTATTCCCCCTTTAATATCACTTTTGTTGCACTTATTCAGAATTGATCACTTGTCTTATGTAGATTGATGAGCTTTCGACTTTTTCGGATTCACCAGCCCCATCAGTAACAAGGATCTTATATAGTGATAAGGATGTAATAGCTAGAAGGTAAGCGGGGTGATATCTGTCTTTTTTATTTTCCCATACCTGATGATGTGTACAATAATTTATGCATAGGAAACATATATGTGTGATCTACGAAATGCATTTCTGTGATTGAAGTGACACGACAGAAATAACAATTTCATTTACATATATTATATTTCTGAATATTGTAATGTAGTTCTAGATTTGATTCAGTGAACTATAAAGCAGAAAACATAAGTACACTGCTTAATCAACAGCTTTTAAGATGTATTTTACAAGGTTCCAGGCTATTATCATATTTATTTCTTGAGGATCATCATTAAATATTTGTCAACTTGTCAGCTGTCTATCTGCATCGTATGTTCATTCAATGTGAATGCAAAATTAAAATTTTGACCTTGAACATGATATGGATCATCATACACTTCATTTAAATGTGCAGGTATGTCAAAAATTTGATGGGACTTGCTGGTCTCTCTGTCAGAGAAGATGCTGTGGGGAATATCTTTGGTCGGTGGTAAGCTATACCATAGTTATGGCTTCAGATTCTTATTAAATAATTGCCTACATAATGTGTTTCCTAGAACTGTATTTGATTGAGCCTAAAGCATGTTGCTGTTGGTGTAATGTTGAAATACCAATTGGTCATAGTAATACTTACTGATACTAGACGCTGCATAAAACAGACCATGATCTCATGCTTACGGCTGCATATTGACACACAATATTGCTGGCTGCTACATTGTCTAGTACAATGTATACCTTGTCATTGATCTCATTAATATTGCATGTGGACAGTTTCTAGCTGCATTTTATAGTGTGTATATATAAATCATAGGCTGTCAAGTCATTATCTTTATTTAGCTTTAACACTTTTTAAAAATATACAAATCTTTTCGAGGCTTTGCATGATGAGATTTTTCTTTTTACACTGCTTTGTACTCTCGATCCAGGGAAGGCAATGAACCAGAGATTGGTGCCGTTGCAACGGGTTCTCACATAGATGCTATTCCATATTCCGGAAAATATGACGGGGTTGTTGGTGTATTGGGTGCTATAGAAGCCATTAATGTACTGAAGAGGTATGCTGATATTAGTATGAAGTATATATAAGCTACACTTATATTTGATCAAAACACACACAAACACAAACACAAAGACACACACACACACACTCCATCTTCATTTCTGATAGTTTTGAATTGTGCCAAAATGAGTCATATCCATAAAGAAGTGTTGTACTGGAATGAGGACCAAGTGAGTGGCAATACAAAAATGATTGTTAAAGATTAAAATAGAGCTATATGTAATTGATGGAATTATCTAAGAAGATTCGCCATTTGCACATTAGTTGACATGACCTGTAGCAGGCACACAAATGATTATGGTTTACCAAGCTAGCCGGACATAGATGGCGTATATATAATCTCCTTAAAGTGATATTGCATACATCCTCTTGATGATTTTCACTAAATATATTAATGCACAACTTAACTGATATCTATTATCAATGCCATTTGATTTGCTTTCAGTTGACCAATATAAAATACTTGCCTTTTCACATCGATAAATGGCACGGTCAGTAGTATGTAAGTATTCTCATGCCATATCCTTTTCTGCAGCTAATTTTTCTTAGAACGCTTAAAAATGTACAGGTCTGGCTTTAAACCTAAAAAGTCGTTGGAGGTGATCATGTTCACCTCTGAAGAACCAACCAGGTTTGGTATCAGCTGCTTGGGAAGGTATGGACCGTTTGTAATTATAATTTCCGTCTCATGGTAATTGTGTAACTTTTTCATTTTTTTTTTAATATCCTGTTTCTTTCTTCCTTTCAAGGTATATTTTAAGATAATACATGCTCTCCTGTAGATTTCTCATATTCTGTTTGTAATGTGCAGCCGTTTATTAGCAGGAAGTGAGGAACTTGCTAAATCCTTGAGGAATAAAGTTGATAATCACAATACTTCATTTCTTGATGCAGCCAGCTTTGCTGGTTATGAAAAAGATGAAGAGAAGCTGTCAAGTGTATTTCTAGAGAAAGGAAGTTATTCAGCTTTTATTGAGCTGCACATAGAGCAAGGCCCTATACTTGAAAAAGAAGGTTAAATGCTATTCTAATAATCATGATGTATACTTTTTGCCACAAATTCTTTTTTACCAACCAACATAGTAATATTTTTTGGTTCAGGTATTTCAATTGGTATAGTGACGGCAATTGCGGCTCCTGCAAGCATCAAAGTGGATTTTGAAGGCAATGGAGGTCATGCAGGTGCCGTCTTGATGCCGGATAGGTGAGCATATTAGGAGACACTGGTTGGCTGGCCTTGGGCACACTCTGAATTAAACATGTATTCCAATCTTAAAACGAACTGGGTTTTTGAACACAGCACTGCATGTTTAATTTTTATCATGTATATTCACCAGTATGGTATTTATTTAATTCGATCTCTCATATCTTCTTGTAATATATCGTGCTTATTTTTCTTTCCATAGTTTCAAAGTAATCTGCAATGTCGTGGAAAACTTTAATTCTTTCTTTCTTGTTTTTTTATCATATTTACTACTATTTGTTACAGTAATGCTTTGATTATTCCTACACACCTTAGTCCTTGCATGAATACTTGAAGCAGAAATGATGCAGGATTGGCTGCTGCAGAACTGACATTAGCTGTGGAGAAGCATGTACTGGAATCTGAATCAGTTGACACTGTCGGTACCATTGGTGAGTTTTTTTCTTTTGATCTTGTATATGCATATATATGCCATATCCAGAGCTTATCATACAAGGTAAACCAAACAAACGAATGCGTCATCAATCATGCTATAGCTTTAGGTCCTTGTAAAGAAATCAAGAGTCTGCAAGATCAGCAGTTGCTTTAAACCTTCTGGAACAGTTAGCTTTTAATTAGTTGGATGACACAAATTACCTATTTGTGTCCATCTAATTAAGTGATCACTTTCGATCTTTACCTTGGCACTATATTTCTCAGTTTGAAATGCTGTATGTTTTTCAAGGTATAATGGACCTGCATCCCCGAGCTATCAATAGCATTCCAAGTAAAGCACACCTGGAAATAGGTACGTCTTTTAAGTGATCTGAGAGGATTTGAACTCCAGTTCTGGAGAAGGCTGCCAACATAACATTTTTTTATATAAATTGGTCTAATATTTTTCTCGTGTCTTTACTTTTTTTAGAGCTTGTTATTGGTATAGTACTTAAAATAGTATTTTATATTTTTTGAAAAGATTGCCTTGTATCTTTTGGAAAACACCGTGCCTATAATATTTGAAAAAATTAAACTTGTTTTTCTTGCAGATACACGGGATATTGATGAAAAGAGAAGAAATATTGTAATTGAGAAAATTCATCAATCAGCTATAGCCATATCTAAAAAGCGTGGCGTCAAGCTTTCGGAATTTGAAATTGTCAACCAAGATCCACCTGCCCTTTCCGATGATTCGGTAATTAAGGCAATGGAATTAGCAGCATTGGAGCTAGACCTAACATACAAATTGATGATTAGCAGAGCTTATCATGATTCACTCTTTATGGCCAGGTAAGTCAAAGTGAGGTGGATACTTTATACTTAGATTCTTAAATACTTCGTAGAAACTGCCCTACTATTATGAATGGATTAGTTATTAATGTCAAACAGTTTTTGGCTTTACTGTAAGTGTTTTCACCTCTATTGTTTGTTGCAGTATCAAGATTAGTTGATGATTCTAGCTTTAAGCCTTCAACTGTGTCACCAATTGAACTGATTTTGGAACTTGAACAATATTCTCTTTAACCCAGATATTTTTTTTTTTGTTTTTAATACCAACTTTATATAGCATTTTCCATAAGTTTACAATTTACTTTGGAAACAATAAAATCCATTTTAATTGTCAGTGACTGTGTATATAGAAAACAGGCTGTCTGTAGACTTGGTCATTAGAATTCGTATTTATCAAGCTCCAGTTAGATGTGTATAGTATGAAAGCCATGAGAAACTATACATATAAACCTGCTTGACATGCATGTTAATGAATGTTTGAATCTACTATGTTAAATATCGACGTATATGCAGCTAAAAAAGGTTAAGAACTTCTCATGTAGAGTTATGGTAGGTGAATAAAGGTCTGCGCAACGATAAAGATAACGGGCAGATATGTTTATTATAGAAATTACATATTATACAGTTTATATTTGTTCCCTAAAAATTGTAAATAAGCCATGGAACACATGGTTTTCCCTTGTAAGAAGCCTTTTTATCTAGGGGAATATATTGGACGTAGTGCTGTATCATTACATTATAATGAAAGCATCAAGTACCAAATGTACCTGAAATTGTTATCATATGTCTTTCTTTCTTTTATTTTTTTCTTTATCTTTTCCACGTACGATAGAAAGTTTCAGTTGTAAGTTGTTTAATGTTTCAGGTGTAACTTAACATTAGCACCAACATACTTTGATTTTATGTTGCTCATGCCTCATTACCAGCGAAATAGAAGTGTGCTATTGTTTTTCTTGTTATCCTTGTCTCGGTAGTACATAACTGCATATTTTTAATTTTTGCAGAATATCTCCAATGGGAATGATATTTATTCCATGCTACAGAGGTATGAACTTAATCTTCTCATTGCCTGATTCCCTGAGCCAGCGGCATTCTACTCTTTTTCATTATCCTAATCAATCATGACAAGTAATTTTATTAGGGTAACTTTAATATAAAGCTGAAACCGAACACAATCACTGATAAGTCTAAATTGTATTGCTACAAAACTCAAGGCATTACAGATATTTTTATCCTCGTGACTTGACAAATGAATTATTTATGTAACAAGAAAGTAAGGTTGTCATTTACAAGGAACTATTGATTTTGCAGGATATAGCCATAAACCTGAAGAATTTGCATCCCTTGATGATATGGCAAACGGGGTCAAGGTATTGGCACTGACCCTTGCCAAACTGTCCCTATACTGATGACCAATTCACCTGGCATCCCTTTACAACAGGAGAACTTCTCAAATGATCGGAATTCTACTGTTTTCTAATTATCATGTAATGCTAGGTTCCAGAATAAATAATAAATATTAACATAAGAATTATATAAACATGAAGAAAATGTCAGTTCTCACTGAGTCTGTAACCGGTGAAAATGGCATCAGGGGAGTTAGTAGCAGAAATTTCCAGCCCCCTCCATTGATGTTATCTCACAATTTATGAGAAGATCTGATGTGTACCAATGATTTACTGCTAGGGACCATTCCATGTCTATATTGCACACATACTTGCAGGGGCATATTCGATCTAGATTTTAAAGGAGCGATAATAATTCATGAATTTTGTAATATTGTTGTTGATTTTAACTTATGCGGATTTTAAGGAGTTTGATAAAAAAATTCTCGTAGAGTCTTTGATGATTTAATAGAGTTTTCCCAAATTTTTTCAAAATCACATGCATTTTAGAGAGATATCAAAAGATTAAAAATACATTTACAAATTCATCAAATAAAAAAATTCACGAAATTTTGAATACTATGAAATTTTAATGAATTTTTACAATTCAAATCGAATACAAAAATATTTTAATGTATTTTTTAAAATCTATTTCAATATTTTTTTTACAATTACTACCGAATACCACCGGATTTAAATAATTTTCAAAAATCTATATTTATTACACTATCCAAAAAATTCTATAAATCTCCATAGAATACACAGCTCCGGCAATAACAAGACCTACATTTTAGGAATTCGAGAATTTTAAATACATTTTTGAATTTTAGAAATCTAGTTATATTAGATTTGGATTTTAATTATTCACTATGATACCAAATCTGTTCGAGTCAAATATCTTTCCGTAATATAAAAAATTCTGAAAATCATATTTGTAGTTGTCTCTTTTGCGTATCCTTCTATGGATGCCCGTTTCGCGTGTCGTTAGTTTTTTAATAAATTGAGAGAACAATCAAGTGATTACACGGAACTACTTTTCCAAAATTAGGAGTTTGGATGCGTATTGTTATTTTTTTTATGAGGGTGCCCAGAAAACAGAAGAAGATAAAATGAATGGAATTACATATTTGGAAAACCGTTTAGAAAGGATTGGGTGGGACCTTTTTTTTTGTTACCGAATTACTTCCTCTTCTTTGTTATTTTCAGTCCGTAATGGAACCTGATATTGAAATAAATTGAAGATTTTAACATTACGTTGACGGTTTTCTCAGCTATAGAAACTGTACGTTTAACAGTTATAGAGTAGTAGTGGTAAACATAATATGATAATGTCATAATGTGTTCCTTAGTACATGAATAATGCAAAATGTAATTTAAGAGTCAAAGATCCGTACTTGAGAGGGTGCGTTCTTTACTCGTAACTATCAACTCATTCCTGTACAACATGTAGTTTCTGCAAATAATAAATACATTTTCAAATTCAACTAAATATAATATAAGTGTATATATTGAAAGTGTTGAATAATTTTATTTCAATTTTAGTAATACGTAAAATGAATTATTCCATAAGTCTATATATTGAAAGTGTTGAATAATTTTATTTCAATTTTAGTAATATGTAAAATGAAATGTTCCATAACTTCAACATTTGCTTTAATAATATTGGACATATCATTTGCGGGAGATATATTGTATAAAAATAGTTAAAAATTAATTTACTTTGTATAGTTTAAGTTTATTTATTCAAAACAATTGACTCAGTTAATTGTAAACTAGGTACGTAGCTTGAAAAAATTTATTAAGTCATCGATATGTTTTTCACCTGCAAATTCCTAAAATTACATAACAATATCGTGTACTCATCATGTTAAACAAATTGTAATTTACAAATTTACTATGTTTAACTTCTCTAACTTTCTTAAGAGCAAAATACCAATTTTAATATTCGGATGTCATTACCAATTGTAGTATTTGTTGTTACAATATTTTTTAGGTTAGTGTTTAATATAATTTAATTTGAATAATAAAGTTTGTAAAACCTTTTGTAAGGAGTTAATATGTAGATGTCAGTAAATAGTGTATTTTTAATTTGTTTCATTTAAGTGAATAAATACACATCTTAAATTTTAAATATAATGGACGTAGGTGCAAATAATAATTGTTTATTACTATACGTAGTTCTTGAACAATGTATTGGTTTGGAAAAAATTTGAAAATTTTAAGTTGAAGATAATTGTTTAATAACACCTTTTTTTATTGTTATAGGAAAAATGTGATTATTTTGTAAAAAGTCTTCTGAATTTACATGATGTACTTACGTTACACTAACCAAACTACATGATTATAGTGTCGAAATAATTCTCCTTTTATGTATCCAATATATACGTAATGAAGTACAATTAATGTTTCATTTTAAAAAATTTGTATAAAATTTTAATTGTATATTGATTGACATACTATTTTTTTGACATAACTGGAGCCATCATTTGTGGTTTAAAAATAATGTAATCTATGTTTTTTGTAAAAATCAGTTTTTTAATTTTTTATTCAATTAAAGTCACAATTATGTATTTAAATCAAAGTTATTATTATGTATTTAATTATTTATTATAATTAATACTGATTGGTTGAAGCGTTTTCATCTGCTACCTAACCATTCATCGAAGAGACACGTCTGTTAGATACCGTGTCTTGGTGAATGCACAAACAGACCATTGCATGTGATACACCTGGACTATTCATCTCCCCAAGACCTCTATTAAAGCAGACTGCATCTGTTTAAAAACGGTTCATTCATCATCACCTCTCACTCATATTACTATTTCTCTTCCGCTTCATTCAAGTTCAGATCAATCACAACAATGACCTCCACTTCAAAGAACATGTGATTCTCTTAACTGATGCATGTAGATACTTATGTGAATACTCCCATTTCTCTGAATTTGTACTCCCTTTATATGCTTTTTTGCGTTTGCTTACTATTATATGATTTTCATATTATGCATGTCTTCTTCTTACTCACTTGCATATCTTCTACAACCTTTGTCCTCTTCTCACTTTCAGGTGTTGTATAATAGGATGTCCACACCCATATTTGATGTCTTCACTTTATGCCTCAACTTGTGTAGATTAATGGTTCATACATTGTGTCAAATATAGATTAACTTAGGCCTCTTATTAAAATTTGGATTCATGTGTTGTAAGTGCTAAATCGGGGGGTAAAAGTTTGTAGTTTTCCAGGATTGGGTTCATTCCTCATACTTGTCATATGATTTCTTTCCCTATTATTTCAACTGATTTATGACATTCTCATCGTTTCATTTCCTATTATTACATTATTGGTGAACTTAGATTTGAATTTTTTTATTTTACTCCTATGATATGGCCTTTTTAATGTGTCCTAACAGTGGTAGCAGTTCCGATGAGTGCAAAAGTGCCACATATGAGAACCGAAGATTCATCAGGTCGGAGAATATGAAAAAGAGCATGACTAATCTCAATGTTAACCTGGCAGCTGTGTCGAGGATGGTAGATGAGCTGGGGGAGAGCCACATGCAGTTCACTGGGCACATGACGATGGAGCAGGAAAAGTTCAACAAAAGGTTCAAGGCGCAGTAGCACCTTCTGCTTGAGGAGATTAGGATTCTGAGGATTGAGCATGGTGAGATCCGCATGAAGATGAATGAGTGGTTTTGAAGGCTTAAGATTGTGGCTGGTTTTATGTTTGTTTCTATTTAATTACGTTTTAATTACATTTTAATTTTTTGATGAACAATGCCGTCTTATTTTGGATGATCGGATTCAGATGTAAACATATTTATTGGTTTACGCTAATGTTTTATGAATGTGTTTGTTTCTAAATGTTGTCATTCATTTTCATTTTATTTGAAAACTAATTTTATTGTGTATTACCATGGAAAGGTAATGCGTCATTACCTATCTTTAAAGTAGACATTACTTAGAGTAGGACTACTTGGCAAAATAGTGTTTAGAGGCATCTGTAAGTAACTATTAGTAGGAGGAAGGCCTACAGACTGACGTAATTAGTAAGGCTGGTTGGTAGGTAAATATAATCAATGTTCTGTATACTGCAGGTTCTGTAATTTGGCAGAACTATTACTTCACTTAAACTTACTACTACTCCTAAATATAGATCCTGTCAGTAGCCAATTAGTATTGTGCAGCATCGAGCCGCTCAAAAGGAGTATGCCTGATGTCCTGCCAGATCAAGTTCACGATACAACTCCTCTTCTGTAACTTGTACTTAAGTTTCCTTCTACTTCAGTCAAAACTGTTGTCTTACATTGCAATGTTCAAGCTCCTGTATATATATATATTATTTATTACATGTACTTCTATACATAATTTAGTTAATCAAATATATTGGGAGATTGAAATGCAATAGTAAGGTCTGATTACAACTAACAAATGAGTACTCTTACCTATTCAGTTCTATATCAGTTTGTGCCAATATTGCTTCTCGTATTAATTTGTAACATTAAATTGTAATTTTTAAGAAGAAGAATATAATTTCTGGCATTAATTTTCTTTATTTTTTTTAAATTTATATTTCGATTCTGAAATTTAGTTTTATAATTTGGGTTCGGATTTGAATGTACCTTTAAACGTAGGATGTAATATAATTGTATTTGAAAATTATTTATTTCAGTCAAAGTTATTAAAGCGAGCAAAGTTAATCAATTTATTGAGAAAACAAAATTGGAGGAAGGAACATGTATTTTATATATAACTATATTTAAAAACTGACAAAATGTTGACATGATTATGAAAGATGAGATAATTTTGTTTATCTTTATATTTTAATATATTACAGCCATAACAATTTGTATGGTTACAATTAATTTTAATTAAGATCTTCATAACTGTGAAATAAAATGGGTGGGTTTGTCAAGTTAGTTGTAGTACCAAATGCGTAAAATCCGAATCCTAGAAATTAGGTAATAAAATTTTTCAGCATAATCATAAGTTAATTTGGTCAAATTGAAAGGTGTGATAAATTTTACAATGATTTATGCCATTACACATACTGTTATATTATTATTATATGTACACACAGTCACACTTGTCAAATATAACAGTTTAGGGTGATTACGCTTGAAAACCATAAAATTCATTACATAATAGTTTAACCTCCTCACTTTGAAGGTTGGAGGGAAAAGTAGAAGCATGTGGACATAGAGTTTCACATTGTAAAGGATACAAAATGCAAGCAAAATAGATTGTGGAAATCATTAGAATATGATTCTTTCTCCTCTACTGGTTTCATGGATTGGGTTTCTATTTTGTTGCTGGAGACCGAAAGGTAAGATTTGACATCATGTCCAGGTAGTAGCTGCTGCTTGATTACTGTAAAAGGCAGTCAAGCAAAGAATGGTATTGAGAATATACGTTGTTTAATACTGACAGGGGAAGGTTGAGGTGTAATGCATTACCGTTGTTGTCTGTTGCTGCATAGAGGCTGTGGCCTCTGTCAGATGTTGGTTTAGATCGATGAAGGCTGTGCAAATGTTTGTTGTGAAGTATGTTTTGGCCTTGTCCAATACATTGAATTCCTTTATGATAAGTTTGATGGTGTATTTCTTGTTAACCAATGCTTTAAACTATGAAGGGAACGACTTATCTTCTCCCATCTGAAAGTATAGTAAGAAGTTAGCAGTCTTTGGAAGGAGGCATCAAATCATAGGTAAAAGTATTAGATGTTACCTGTTTGAGGAGGTGCACAGCTCTTTTTCCAATAACAGCTCTTACCTGCTGGTCGTTCAATATGATGTCAATGCAACCCGTGTTATCTGATGCCTTTACAGTTAACTTGAATCTATGTATATTGAAGAGGCCGAAGAAGGTATTAATTTGCTGTCAAATGTAGACATAAAATTCTGTGGTGGAGAAGTTTGTAATCTGTCACTTACATCTTGTCGGGGCAAGGCAGGATACGATTGCAATGCATACAATACCATTGATCTTCCTCAAATTCTATTTCTCCAAAGCATTGTGTGCAAATTGTCTTGTACCATGGATCGGTCTCTTCGACCGCAGTAATAATGAGGTGTGCACAAATTTGTCTCTGCAAGTACATAAACTGTAATATTGAACGAAGAAAGAACTGGTACTTGTTTAGGTTTGCATTACCATGATGTATTCCTTCCCCACGCTTATAATCCTCGTAACATTAAGCATTTCCACCACTGCATGTTTGTCCATTGCATACAATTCTTGTTGGAAAGCAGGTTGTTTCAATCTAATGATATTTGCCGAATGTTGAAATTATTAGATGCATGACATTAGTGTAAGGATTATGTCAATGTAATTTCTTTACTTACTTCTGTCTTAGCTGCATGACACTGTAATGATTGTAGTTGATATAACATTGAGTCCCCCCTACACTTGAAAGATCGACTTGATCTTGGAAGGGAAACATTGGTTTACACATGCACAATGTATATAGAGAAGTGTCAAAAAACATAAAGAGGTTATGGATTCATCAATACACTGAATAAGTTACTACTTTCATACCATTCCACAATCCTACTCGGCTACTTGCAATAATCAGTATAGTAGGTTTTTCATGAACTTCTTTCATTTGTTCATCAAACATTTCAGCAAATGTATCCCGGAAAGTGACATTGATTTAGGACCTACGCATTATTTCCGGGATATTTGACGATTAAGGACGAAAATAACCTAAAAATATGGAAATGAAACGTAGAAGGAAAATGTAACCTTCCATCGGTGAGTATTAGCTTAACTTGCTTCTGAGCATCATTGAATTTGTTAACCAAATGTGTCAGTGGCTGATAAAATTTCACAATTCCAATTACATCTGTGGATACAATTATTTGAAATTGTTAGTTTCAGTTCAAGGTTTACATGTTAAAAACATTTATTTATTAATTTCACCTGCCAAGTGAGTTGTTTGTTTTGTAAGCTCCATCAGCTCGCTATGATCATAGAAATCAAAAGCATTGTTTTCAATAGTACATGTACTTTCCTGAATCTCTTTAATTTGAGTGTCTTTTTAGAAAACCAACTGCACATCATTTGCAAGGCATAAGAACTTGTCATCAGGTTTGTATTCCTGAACAACAAACTTCCTAATGATATAACACTTGCCCACAGTGAACTTCTCTCTTAGCGCGTCATCTGCGTTTCCAGGGATGAAAGCATGCATCCTGCTATTCTGGGGGGTTTGTAGGAAATGGATATTATATTCTGCAACTGTATGTATATTAGTAAAAGTTCATAACATACTTTACCTTGTCATCAAAGAGAATGATGTTGAAACTTTTGAAAATCTCGCCTTTTCTTGTAGCTCCTCTCCAGAACCTTGTAACTCTTACTCTGATTTTCCAATCAAACTTCCCAACTTTGAGGGTACTTAGGTCGTCATACTTTGCTTTGGACATGTTGCTCTTCACAGGGTAGGTACAATGCTCAATTGTTTGGTGGTTGAAAGTTCTCTGCTGTAAATAACTTTCATAATAGTCAGAGAACCATAATGTGTTATATTTAACACCTACCACAATTTGCACTTATGTTTGTCTTGATAACAGTAATTACTTACCCACAACTGTAAATGATGAAGCAAAATTTTATTTATTTTCCTTTATATTTGATTGTGGTGTGCTTCTAAATTACCTATTTGTTTTTTCGAAATGGCAAAAATGAACAATTGTTCTGTCACACTTTATCTTTTATAGCTTGTACCCGTAGGTGGACAATTTTGCAAATCTTGTATTCTTCTAAGGTGTTTGTAATGTATGCTAATTTCTTTGTAATTACTTGTTGTTTGGCGTCAGCAATATGGGCAACTACTTCTTTCATATCTTATCATAATTAAATGCATTCAATTACAACTGATGTTCTTAACAAAATATATAATGACATTGTCTAAATAGTTACAACTGCAAACATTGGCTTTACGTAGACAAAATTCCCAATGTAAATCAATCTCCTGAGTCTCTTCACTTAGCCTTTTTTTTATGGAGAAAGTTTATGGATGGTCAGACAACAAAATTAGGGATATTATAACATGTTGTCAAATGTCAAATTCAGGTTACATACTTTGTCTAATCTAGGCTCCTTCTTAATCTGACCATCTTCATCAAATGGCACTTGTGCGTGAAGTTTCCTTGCTCGAACCTTCTTGCTTGTAGATTTGGTTGTGTTCAGGGCTTGTATTAATGTATCTTCGTTCAGTGATACCTACATGCAAGAAGGTAGTCATACATTACACGTTTTTTAAACCTATATTGTACTTTTCATGCTAGTCTCTTACATTCATAGCTGACATTTCATTTGTATCAACAGTTTGGTTAGAAGACGGAGTGAAGCTCCCACCAGATTCATTTTTGCTACCAATTCCAGTAGCTTCGTACACTTTTGAAGCTTTCATGACATTTTCCTCTTTAATGATGACCGTCATTTTGTATTTCTGCTTCTCAAACATTCTCAAAAATGGCGGGAATTATTGTTCTCCCAGTTTCTACACGTGTAAATGACTGGTTTCAGTAAAATGTATGTATTAGTTTACAAAATTATTGCAGCACAATGTTGGAGGTTAGCCTCTTTTTCTGGATAGTACAGATCTTCAACAATTTTTTGTGAAATTTGAGCAACGGCTGCGTGAGGTAAAACTATTGTCAACGATCCAGTGTCATCCGAGCATTTTGTTTCCAACCGAAAACTGTATTACAAAGAAACTGATTATGCATGTAAAAAATGGTCAATGTTCATAGTATTGTAAGTTAATTACTTGTCATATTACCTTCTTCTGGGATGTGGTATAATCCTCTTACAATTTTGACATTTGAATTTGTCAACTATGAATGGAACTTCAAGGAGACATCTTGTGCATTTTGTTAGGTACCAATTACCATCCTCATTAACCTTGTCAATCACAACTTCGCACACAACTTCCCTCTGAAGAGGAATATCATAAGTTAGTTCCTCTCCAATGACAATGACAATACCACGTAAATAATTACAGTACCTAAATATGTGTTTCAGTTAACAGAGTAATATCTCTCACAGTTAGTGTCTGTTTGGTGTCTTTTTCATCATCATCAGACATTTCAGTCATTTCATCGCATCTGAAGGCATTGCATAGCATAAATAGGAAGGTATATTATATTTTCTAAATTTTCTTAAGTAAAAAATTAACCTGTTTATGAGGTCATGAACACTGTAATGATCGGGATTGATAAAAATCCTTGTTGCAGGGTAGTTTGTAAGGTGTGCTCTGCCTATATCCGTAACGCATATTATTACTCAACATTTTAACTTAATTACGTAATACAAATCATTATGAGGGTGCCATTACCCATACCTTCATACGAACTCACTCTAACACAGCTGATAATAATAATAGGTTCTTCCTCCTCAAGTTGTTGCAGAGCTTTGTCAATTATAATTCCAAATTCGTCAAATAAAGTGACAGACACGCAACACCTATGTAACGAAAAGCTGCTTAAGTAAGTAGCCCAGTATGTAATTATAAAGAACACTAACACATTGTTGAATTAGAAGACAAACCTCCCATCTACCAAATCAAATTTCAGCCTTTGTTTTTCCTGACTATTTTTAGTTGAAGTAATGAGGGGTCTTCGGTTCTTCAAGTAACCAACCATGTCTAAAATTGAAAACCTTTTAGTAGTAATAGGTGTTGTTATCAATTACAAAAATATTATAGGATCCATACCTACTAAGAACCTATTGTCTGTTGCAAGTTTCTCAATTTCAGTCATGTGGAAAAGATCAAAAGCATATTTTTCAATTACTAATCCCGGCTCACTTGCTCTGCTTAATTTTGTGTCCTTGGTGAAGAATATGTGTTTTTTGTTTCTCACAGGGTGATATGTTTCGTCACCTAAAAAGTCCTTCACTTTAAAGTTGTCAACTATGTAAATGTCTCCTTCAACCAAAGGGCAAGTCAACTCCGCACAATATTTTGCATTTGCAAAAGCGTGAATTCGATGGTTCTGCATATTGTGAATCAACATCATATTAAAAGGTGTTGTGGAAGTGAGACATGTAGTCCCCAGTTGTAATTATGATGTGCCACTTACCATATCATTGATGAGCAGCATATTAAAACCCCAAAATTCTTGTATTTCTCTGTTCATTCCTTTCCACAGCGCCTGCACTCTTACTCTACATTTCCAGTCATAACTTGAGCTATCCACATCACTTAAATTGTCGTAGTTGTGTAGATCCATTTGTACGCAACTTATTGCTTCAGTATTAGGTACCTGCAGATGCGTTCAATAAAATATGTTCAGAGGTCACTCAAGTAAGACTATTGAATGCAGAGTGTAAGTGCCAGATTTAAAGATTCATACCTGATATGTTGCGAACTGGAGGCGGAGCTTCACTAAGTCTTCACCTAACTTCTTAATGGTATGTATATTTCAGGCTTCTTAATGGTAACTAAAGAGGTATGAAATCGAAAGCTAATCATGCTCTAGGTAGTGCCTAAGTTCGTACAGTAACACCACATGTTACTTGGCTGATGACTGGTTGAAGATGTGGCACGTAATGGCAGGGCAGATTGTCCAACTTCAACTTAAGTGATACAGGAAGAGGTTTATACATAGATTTCAATAATATGGTATGACCTCATGGAAGTAAAAAATGATAAACACCTAGCTTCCAAATTATTGTAATATTTTTTTCAAAATAACCTATATCTCGTATAAGTATAATATATTCAAAGTGTTGATAATTTTATAATTCAAATATAGTAATACGTAAATTTATTTATTTCATAATTTTGGTTGTTGTTTTTATAGTACTGGACATATTATTTGATCGAAATTATATTCTATAAATAATTCTTTCTCACATTATCAAAAAAATTTCAAATTTAATTTACGCCGTACACACTTGGTTTATTTATTTGAAACCAACGGTCAAATTAATTTTTAATATTTGTAAGTTACTTCATTTAGTTCATTACGTGATTGATATTTTTTGAAATCCAAACGCCATAAATTACATAAGTAAATCGTGTGTTAATGATTATATTTATTGAAATCGTGCGTAATAAAATTATTGAGAAATAATATTTATATTTATAGCTATTTTATTAAACTTATTAATTCCAAACCTGGGATATCTTAATTTATTGAAGGAATCTGATAGTACAATTTCACATTAATCTTTAGTTTCGTATGCACGTAGCCACGTATTATTATATGTAGTATATAAATTATTTTCCAAATAAGGCATGTTGTAGTTGTACTACTTACGAAATGTAGTCAAATTATGGTTCATACACGCTAAATAAATACATTGAGCAAAGGTTTTTTCAATAGGATGTTTTGAAAATTAAATCGTGTGAGATAATACCATTAGCAACTACATAAAATCTGTAACTTTGAATTGGACCAAGTAAATATTTTATACTGTAAGTTACGGGCCTGTGGAATCTTGGTTCCAACAAATTGCTCGTGCCATTAGTTCAAAATATAATAGCAGCTTATGTAAAGGGAGGTGCAAAAAGTTTATTGCTTTTGAATATACATAGTTCATAAAAAACGTATCGGTTGGACAACATAATTAAATTTCCTAAGTTAAACTATATTCTGAAAAGAATAGGTTTTATGCTTTTCTTTTAAATTACATCTTCGACATGTACACAATGATTCACCACCAAGTGCATAGCCAAAGTATTGCGGCTTTGGGTTAACTACGAAAAAAAACTAAAAAGCCCAATGTACATACGTTACATTAACCAAACTATATGATTACGGTGAGTTAATAATATTTATTCTGTAAATAAAGTATGTTTTTTTTAAATTATGACATTAAATAAATATGTTTTCATTTAGAATTATGTACATACTTAAATCAATAAAATAATATATTAGGTCGTATTTTTATCGTACTCGCATATAAAGTTTTCAATATTTCTACATTTGTATTTGAATAAGGGTACAACATTACGTGAAATAAAAATTACTATTATTTTAAACACTATTTTATTGACATTAATGTCACATTTATTGTACTTTTAATAAATTAATAAAGTTTATTATTTTTAATTAAAAATGTCCAAATTAAAATATCAACTACTATTAAGTATTTCATTATTTATTATATGAATTTGTAAGTTTTTTTTATTTCTGCATTTTTAAAAAACGTGGGTGTCAAATTTGGCCAACCAAAATAACGTATGTGTCGTCTCACCATTCATTGAACGAACAGACGGTACATTGCATGTGTTAGAGACTATTCATCTCCCCTAATACCTCTATTAAAGCCCACTGCATCAGACTCATAACCGTTCATTCATCATCTCCTCTACATCCAAATTTCTTCTTCTCTTACGCCACATCAATCAACAGAGCAATCAGAGCAATGGCATCCCCTTCCAACAACAGGTGAATATCATGACTTGTGCGTGTATACACATATATAAATAAACCTGTTTCTCTGAACTTTTAGTCCATTTTAATGATTATTTAGTGTTTGCAATAGGTTTTATAATTTGCTTTCCATGTCTTTATCTACTTTCTTTACATGTGTTGTACACCCTTTGCCATCCTCTTCACTTATACATGTATATACATATATAAATTGTTCAATTCCTCTGAACTTTTAGTCCATCTGTATGGTTATTTAGCGTGTCCTTCATGTTTTATGATTTGGTTGCCAGGTCTTCTTCTTACTTACATGCCTCTCTTCTACACCGTTTCTCCTCATTTCACTTCCTTTTGGTATATTAACATGTCCACACCAATATTACTTGTCATAACTTTAGGCACTTTTGTACTATAATGTTTCATAGTTTATGTAACAGGTACATTAAGTTATCGCTGTTATTAAAATTTTGATTCATGTCTTGTAAGTGCTCAATCGAATGATAAAAGTCCGTAGTTTTACATTGTTCAGTTCACTTCCAATACATGTGTCATATGCTTCCTTACTCTATTCTTTGAAATGACTTTTCACCTTCTAATCGTTTCATTTCCCGGTGTGACATTATTGCTGCACTTATTATTTTTTTTTTTACTTTTACTCCTATGATATTGCCTAACCTAATTTCTCCTCCAGTGGTAGCACTTCGGATGAGTGCGAAAGTGCAAGATGTGAGAACCACAGATTCCTGAGATCGGAGAATATGGAAAAGAGCATGACCAATCTCAATGTCAACCTGGCTGCTGTATCGAGGATGGTTGAGGCGCTGGGGGAGAGCCACATGCAGTTCAGTGGGCACATGACAGTGAAGCATGAAGAGTTCAACAAAAGCTTCAAGGCGCAGCAGCAACTTCTGCTTGAGGAGATTAAGCTACTGAGGATTGAGCACGGTGAGATTCGCAGGAAAATGAATGAGGAATTCTGAATGGCTGGCAGTTGGGCTGATTTAAAGTCTGTTTATGTTTAATTATGTTTTAATTATGTTTTAATATATTCATGAACAATGGGGTTTTCTTTGGATGTTAACAACATTTGGCCTAATGTAAAGAAGTTTCATGGTTATTATGCTGCTTACATTTCTGTGTTTTGCATGTCAAAGTTGTTTTTTATTTTCAATTTGTCTGCTAAGTAATCCAATCGTCTATTACCTCCATAAAAGTCATGCTTACGTGGTTTGTACAACTGTATGTATGTAACTATCAGTACGGGGAAGTCCAACAGACTGACATAAGAGGTAATTGTACTTGGCAGGTAAAGATACTCAAGGATCTGTTCTCTGCATGATCTATTTATTTATTAAAACTTGCTACTTGTGAGTTGTGCTAAACATAATTCTGTCATAAGGCAATTAATATTCTGCTGCATCGAGCCACTCAAAGGAATGATGGCTGATGTACTGCCATAGGTGTTTGACGTCTGCAGTACTCTTCTGCAACTCCTACATCTGAAACAACGGTTGTCTTCCACTCCAAACTGTAACCTTCAGTATGATGTTTATATTTATTATGTTATACATGTACTTGTATACAGATATTTGTTAAATACTTAGTTTGGGAGCTTAAAAAGCAAATTATTTTGAAATGAAATTGTAAGGTCATATTATAACTAACATTTCAGTACTCTTATTCCTGTCTATTTAGTTTCCTTGAAATATTATTTATCAAGTACAATTGTAACATTAAATTGTAAGTTTTTAAAATAAAATTGAAAGTTATGGCATAATTGGGCGAAATTTATCTTTTCCTTTAAAATTTCATTCTAAATTGTATTTGATTTCTTTTTTGGTTGAACTTTTAATATTTAGCAAACTTACATAATTTATTTAGTAAATAAAAATTTAAAAATCTGAGGAAGGAACATGTATTTTATGGTGCACTATATTTAAAAAGTGACCTACTTTTGACATCGTTATTAAAAAATAAACATTTTAGTTTATCCATGATGAATATTACATGAACAAATTAGTGGTTCTGTCACTTTAGATGACAATACACTACACCCACAACAATTTATGTGGTTCAATTTTTTAAAATTTTATACCTTAATGTATTTAAAATGAAAGGGCTGGGTTACCAAACTTAGTTATAGGACCAAATGCACAATATCCTATTTCGATAATTTATTACATATATGTCATCATCATAAAACAATAACTTCGCAGTAAATATATATTCTTTACTTTCATGGCTAAATGTTATTATGTATATGATATTTTTTGTAAAATATCAAATTTAGTTTTCACGTATATATGAAACAGTTCTTTAATAAAATTATTTTATAAATTGAAATGAATAATATGTTTGGCTAAAGATTAACATATGATCTGACTGCTCAAGCTGAAGAGCTGGTCAATTGCTCAAATTCCAAATTTGATAAATCAATAGATATATTTAATTATAATAAAAAATTAACTTCTCAGTACATTTATATTCTTTACATATTCTGTAATTAATCAAATTTAGTTTTCACCTCAATATTAAACAGTTTTTTAAAACAACTATTTTCTGAGTTCAAATGAATAACATGTTCGTTACTTTTTAACATATGTGAGTGCTTAAATTGAAGAGCTGGTGAAAATTCGAAATGCAATTTTTTTTTAAAAATTTAACTTTTATTTCTGAATGTATTTAAAATAAAAGGGGTGGGTTACTGAACTAAGTTGTATGACCAATTGACCAAAATCAAATTTGATAACTTAATAAATATTTGTAATCATCATCAAATAATATCTTCTCTTTTAATAAATATTCTTTACATTTTTTGCTGAATGTTAGTATATATATGACATATTTTGTAAGAAATACAATTTATTTTTCACCTAAATATGAAACAGTTCTTTAAGAAAATTATTTGCTAAATCCAAATGAATAATATGTCTGGCTAAAGGTTAACATAAGTGAATTAGTATCAATGAATTAAATTAACTTTTTATTAATTATTGAAAGAATAAAAAATTAATAAATGATATATGATTTGGGAAGTAGATTTAGACCAAATGGTTGTAATAAGTAATCTTAGACAATGTATAGTGCCTCCCTTAATTATGGTCGTTAGTCTTCACCGACCTAAATCTTGTTTATAAACAAACTTCATATATATATATATATATTTTGATATAAAAATTACTTTCATAAAATTAATATTTAACGTTTAAGAGAAAAATCTATTACAAATCGTAATTTGTTTTAATTATAATTAATAATATGGTTGGTTGAAGATGCATTTAATTTAAATGCTAAAATTCAAGAGACTTTGAAAATTCATATATATTATATTAATAAAAATTATTTTTTTCCTTTTTTTTTCCTATAATGGTGTGCAATATTATAATAATATAATTTTTTAATCTAGTATTTTGGTTAAAAAATTGTATACTCCTTCAAATCGATATAATAAAGAATTGATATAATGTTTGACCGAATATATGGGTTAGTTAAATTCAATAAATGCAAAACATAATTTATAGTTATAAAAAATCTCTACATTTTAATTAAAAAAAGTTTAATTGAACCACATACAACCCAATTGCAGTTGCAAGTTGCAGTTATTGAACAGGCAGGAGGAGAGCCGAGGAAAGGGGTTGTCCAGTAACTTCAACAAACTGAGAAAGGGGTTTCTTAGGTTCTGAGCGGCTCATTGCGTATTGTTAAAGGTAAGAAGTTCTTTTCTTCAATCTTTACTATTTGTTCATGTGTGCAATATATATGATCAATTAAACTATTAGACATATATGTACTGACGCAGGAATGAAAGGAATGCAATTGCTATGTACTGTTTTTGTAGAAGCATATAACAAAGGAGAGATGGTATGTTGTTTCCTACTTTATGATGACAAATCCTTATATTAAGGCTTGTACTTGTACTTCAGTTCTATTTGAATTTGCTTAGTCAGTACAATTAATCTATTTATATTTTCCCGATTCAGCCTTTGCCTGAGGAGTTTGAAAAAATTGTGGGAAATGAATTGACCGGAACAGTGTATCTCCGGGTTAGAAATGGTGATGCATGGCAATGTTCGTTGGATAGTGCCAATGCATGCATAGGAAATGTTCGAAAAATTATGGATTTCTATGCAATCAAACCATACAGTGTCTTCCTTCTTGATTACAAAGACCATGGACGTTTTCATGTTCAAATATTTGATGGTAATACGGTGGAGATTGATTACCCACTAAGGCCTATTCAATATCATAAAGTGTGCGGTACAGGACGTGATCGGAAAATTTTTAGTCCGACCGAAATTGAGAAACTGGCAGCAAGGTTCTTCTACAATGCAATGGGTGACAGCTGCCTAAGTGACAGAGTTTACATTGAGGGAGAACACCTTCAAAAAAATGTTTACACTCAGGTTACATTTTTCTCAATCGAATGTCAGTTCCGCTTGCTATTTCTACTATTAAGTTCAATTTTAATTCTATATTGGTTAGGTCCTGCCCAATGATGTAATCGCCCGATTAAATGTACATGAACAAATGACCTGGGTTCAGTTATGCCTGAACAAAAGTACTTGGATTATAAACTTGAAATGGGAGAATGGGAATTTGCTCTTTAATAAAGAGTGGACAAAATTCTGTGAATATGTGAACTTGAAAGAAGAGGATGTTTGTGTGTTTTTGTGTATAGATTTTTCGCAGAGGTTAAATATAAGTATCATTGACAATGATAATGAATCAAAAACTGAAGGTATATTTGCAGATCTTGATCAGACCTAAAAAAACTTTAACTGTATATGACAAAATTGTTAACCATGTTGTATTCTTCCTGGGCAGTTCATGGAAGTGGAATTTCAGCCAAAAAATGTTTCAAAATGGTTAGTCATGACATGCTACATGACGGGAATCTGGTAACGTAATTACATAACTTACATTTGTTGTAACAATTTTAGGGAGTGACTAATACATTTATGTTCTTCACATCTATATTTGTACTATATAGGAATTACCATCAAAGTTTATAGACACTTATGGTTCAATGCTGGGTGACAAAGTTAGGCTGTCGTTTGGTGACGGGTGGCAGTACATTGCTAAGTTCTCTAAGCATAATAAAAGTTTGTTCGATTTGGATGAAGTTTTCAACAATTATTCTATGAGGGAGAGTTTTTGGATTTTATTCGATTGTGTTGGTCCATCAAGTCTATACTTAACAATATTTAGCACAAATGGTATGGATATTCTTCATTCTGCACCCGCTAAAGTGTCTTTGAAAGAGTTGGGGAAAAGACTGTGTTTTGAGGTTACTGATATGTCTATGTCAGATTCAGATTCTTCAGGTACTTTTCATTTCAGTATGTAGTATATTACCAAAGAACCATACATAATAACCAATTTTGTTTGCTTTATAACAGATGCTCATTTGGAGAGATCGCCAGGCCAAACAACAGGTACAACAATACTCTGTCCATTTAGGTAGGATGTCTGTTGGCTTTTATGCATAATTAATAGCTATTATTTTTATTCCAGGATTGGTTAATCATATTTCATCTGGAGGAAGTCAATTACCTGTGATTTTGCATGATACGGCTGAGGAAAATGTCGAGGAAGGTACCTTTGAATTGATGCCTTAATGACTTCTTATAGTTTCATACGTATGTGTATATTTTGTGCCGGTGATCGTTGGGATGTATGCTGTGACGCCCTCCAAACCCGGGGTCTAGATTTGGGGGTCACTAGCCAATAAACTATAATAAAATAATCACAGCGGAATAATATAATAAATATGACCCCTTGCATGCAACTGGATCGATCACAGGTTATAGTATGGAACAGGCACTAATACAAACCAACTGTTATTACAAACCATGAGTCTAATTAGTTTTACAACTTATTCAAATTTTATTACAAACCTTTATACTATTCAAGCGTCCCAAACTGTCTACCTGGAAAACACACCAAACTATTTACAAGCACTCGACTTCTGGTCAAACTTGGGACTCAAGCCTGCTCTGGCTTAGCTGAAATATTAGAATAATAAACAAGTATGAGCGAAAGAAATGCTCAGCAAGCAATATAAAGTTTGTAAATGAACAACAATAACAATATCTGAGTAAAATCAGAAGCTGATATAAACTTAAAAGTTTAAGCGACAGTTTAATAAAACACAATTATGCACTATGCCGTTCCTGATGATCAGTCATGAAACAACACCGGTATCCCGCAGCCATACCGTAAATATAGGTATCGATATCCCGCAGCCATACCGTACCTATTGGATATCCATGAAGAAGGCATATATTCGCCTAGCAAGATATTACACTTTCGTATAATAACTTACGCTGGACCGGTGCCTCGGTCTCTTGTGCTAACCAAGAATCAATTCACAAAACAATTTTGATTAAAGGAGTCAGATCAATGACATCCTTATCTATTCAACTCCCCATGTCACATGGTCCAGAGTTATCTCAACAACTGATGGCGAAATAACTAGAACAATTAGTTATTCGCTAATCTCAATTCAAAGTCTCACTGTATAGAGTATATCTGGATAGTATAGTTATTCACTATCTATCGAATCAAAAGGGTTGGTTCTAGCAGAATGATTTCTATAATACGAGAATGTCAATAAATATAGGAATATTGATATTCAATATGCTATCAAAGTATTTATAACCAGTTCTTATATTTGAATATGTAAAACAATAAGCTATTCTGAATTTAGAATAGGGGAGAATACTTGCATAATATAGTTCGAAATGAACATCACTTGAACGATAAGTGAAGTTAGGGTACTTGCCTGGTATGCTCGACAACTTTTTACTATAACTCTGCTTATAACTGCTGGCTACTATCTCCGTCTAACACTTGACTGCACTCCTTGCTACTCGATTCTATAAACAAAAGAACTATCTTAATTGATAGACCAAACTCAATCGACGTAACTATACGTCTTAGCATCTACCCGATCGTTTATAACTAGCATGACATTTTAAAACTGTAACAGATAGCATGTATATCACGTAACACGTAATCATGGTATTCGTATAACACGTACTCATATATTTCATGTACACATAAGTCAGATCATTAAAAAGGTACGTCTCAGTGCGTTCAGAATGAAAATCAGTTCAATAATAATATTTACCGATCAGATACCGACTCAAACTGATATATATCTCACATGACATTGCAATAAAAAAGAGATTAGGACTTAAAAGTATTTTTATTGGAAGCGCAATATTTTTCTGAGTCTATACGCGTTCGTTTCGTATTAAACGGACGAACGGTTTAATTGTTATGAATAAAATAAGGAATAAATGGAATTAAATCAATTAATAATACTATTAATTGATTTTAAAATACCAACATATAATTTTTATAAGATTAAAAACAATTTTTAGGAATTATTTGAATTAATTATAAATAATTTACATTTATTTAACTATTTATAAATGAAATTAATTGATTAAATGATTTTAATCAATTAATTAAATTCATAAATAATTAACTAAAATGAATTATAAATAATTAAATCAAATTAGATTTTTGAAAATAATAAAAGGAAATAATTTTAGGAATTTAAAATAATTAAGAAAATAATTTTTTTTAGAATTTAAAATAATTATTGAATGATTTTTAGAAATAAATAAAATGATTTTTAGAAAATAGGAAAAGGATTTTAAAAAAAAAATGTTTTTTTTTTTAAAATTAAAATTGGGGAAACAGAAAATGGGAATTGGGGTTAGAGTTTCAGGGATCAAACCCGGGTCAAGTAATGGGTTGGAACCGGGTCGTCCCGGGTTGGTGATGAACACGAAGAACTGCCGGAAAATTCTGCAGAATCCGGCGACCTGCAAATTTTCCGGCCGTCTTCCGGCAAGACAAAAACGTCCCCTACAGCCCCTGTTCTGCCAAGCTTCGTACCCCCAAACAATTCCTGGCGTCCCAGGCATCTCGTTCCCACTAGAATCGTCGCCCACCGCCCTGGAATTCCAGAACTCCGGCCGAAACTCCATAAAATCCGGCAAGCTCGAAGCTTAATCCGGCCAACAACCAATTCTACTCGTTTTTGCACCACAATCCACGAATTATATACCACTTTAAAGCTCTAATCACTACCAATCTAATCGAACAACCCTAACTAACAACGAACATGTGAATAATCCAGAAATTCAACTTTAAAAATTAGCACAAACCCAAAACTCGGTTATAACCATATCTTAATCAAAATTAACAAAATTACATACCAAATCGATCCTTAGGATCCCAAGAACGTTAATCAGTTAACAAAATCATCAAACAATCACTTAAATTCAAAATCGAATTTCTCAAGAACAAAATACCCCAAAAATTGATTTCTATAAATATTATACCTCAATTCAAGATTTTGATACCACTAGAACGGGCTCGATGAGAGCTTTGATTTGGTTATCAGAGCTTTTCAAACGGATTCCTGAATCACCCAATATCATCCAATCTTTGCTTGAGAATGAATCTCACCCCCACTTGTTCTTGATATCTTTCTTTTTTTTTTTCTGAATTTTTAATAAAATAAATAAATAAAATAATTTCTGATTAGCTATTTATATGTATACAAAATCAATACTCCAAAATAAATTGAGGGTGTTTTTATCCTCTAATTTTATTAATTAGGGCCCCAAAATAATAATTACGGGGAATAATTCTAAAAACGATAAAATACAAAATTAATGTCAAAATTCCCCGAAAATTATAAATAACTCAAAAATATAAAGATACGGGTTTTTAAAATACGAATAATTTTATAAAAATAAAAACACTGATTTTGTGGGGTTTGTCGTCCCGGTGGGGTTCCGGTCCATTGATTTTTGAAAAACGGAAACGATCCCTAAATTACCAGAAAATCCCGAAAAGACGCAAAATACACTCAGACGCGCATAAAATCAAATAAAGCAGGTATCTTGATAAAGACGCTAATAATTACGCGTCTCGATTGCAGATAAGTTCATATAATTGCAATTTAAACATATTTTTAATCAATTGAAAAATTTTCTGGCCCGCACGAAACACACATAACAGTTATAACATCTCATATGATGGCATTTATCACTTTAAATTTATAAAACACTTAATATTTATTTATTTAACATATAATATTCACATAATTTTCCCGGATATTACATCCTTCCCCCCTTAACAGGATTCTGTCCTCAGAATCAGCCTAGGAAAACAAATGAGGATACTTGGATTGCATTTCGCTTTCCAACTCCCAAGTCGACTCTTCAACCTTGGGATTCCTCCACAAGACTCGTACTAAAGATATAGACTTATTCCTAAGTACTCTTTCTTTTTTATCTAAAATCTGCACTGGTTGCTCTACAAAAGACAAATCTTGCTAAATCTCGATTGGCTCGTATTCTATCACATGGTTCGAATCAGGCAAATAACGCTTCAACATTGACACGTGGAACACGTTGTGAATATGCTGCATGTGAGGGGGTAACGCTAATTCATAAGCAACCTTTCTCACACGCTTCAAAATCTCAAAAGGACCAATATAACGCGGACTCAGCTTTCCTTTCTTCCCAAATCTTGATAGACCTTCCAAGGAGAAACTTTTAATAGCACTGCTTCACCAACTTCAAATTCCATATCCTTTCTGACAGGATCAGCATATTTACGTTGACGATCTTGAGCTGCTGTTAATCTTTTCCGAATGAGTTCTATTTTCTCCTTCGTCTGTTGGATCAATTCTGGACCCAAAATCTTTCTTTCACCAACTTCTTCCCAACATATTGGAGATCTGCATCTTCTACCGTACAAAGCTTCGTAAGGCGGCATTCCAATACTGGCATGATAGCTGTTGTTGTAGGAGAATTCAACTAATGGCAAATGCTCATCCCAACTACCTTCAAAATCTAGTGCACATACCCTTAGCATATCTTCAATAGTCTGAATCGTCCTTTCACTTTGACCGTCTGTCTGCGGATGATACGCGGTACTCATGTTCAGCTTCGTTCTGAGACAATCTTGAAAACTTCTCCAAAATCTTGAATTAAATCGAGGATCTCTGTCTGAAACTATGGATACTGGAACTCCGTGTCTTGTCACAATTTCTTTAAGATATAACCGTACCAATTTATCCATGGAGAATCTCTCGTTGATAGGAAGAAAATGCGCTGACTTCGTCAATCTGTCGATAATAACACAAATAGCATCATGATTCGCCCTGGTCCTCGGTAATCCAACTACGAAATCCATCGCGATATGCTCCCATTTCCATTCTGGAATGTCCAATGGTTGTATCAGTCCACTGGGCCTTTGATGTTCCGCTTTGACTCGCTGGCAAGTGTAACACTTACTTACCCATTCTACAATTTCTTTCTTCATGCTTGGCCACCAAAAGTTTTCTCTTAAATCTCTATACATCTTCGTACTTCCGGGATGAATTGAGTATCTGGAGTTGTGAGCGTCTCGAAGAATTTCATCTTTCAGCTCGGCTATGTTGGGTATCCATATTCTGGAAGAAAATCTTAATATCCCTTTATCATCCTTTTGACTCCCTATTTCTTCTCCTGTCAAACTGTCTCGTTCATGGCTCATTACTTCTTCCTGACATCTTCTTATTTTCTCTAATAATTCTGGTTGAAAAGACATTGCACATAACACCTCTGTAGACATGCTTGGAATACCGACCTCTATTTCTAGCTTCTCAAATTCCTTGATCAATTCCTCTGATGAAATTATCATGTTTAACCTTTCTTTTCTGCTCAGAGCGTCGGCCACCACATTTGCTTTACCTGGATGATAGTTGATAATACAGTCGTAGTCCTTGATCAATTCTAGCCATCTTCTCTGCCTCATGTTCAATTCCTTCTGGGTGAAGATATACTTTAAACTCTTGTGGTCCGTGTAGATCTCGCACTTTTCCCCATAAAGATAATGCCTCCAAATCTTCAATGCAAATACTATAGCTGCCAATTCTAGATCATGCGTTGGATACTTTTCTTCATGTGGTTTCAACTGTCTTGAAGCATAGGCTATCACCTTGTCATGCTACATCAAAACACATCCCAGTCCTTTGTACGATGCGTCACTATAAATTATAAAATTTCCTTGATCATCTGGCAAGACTAGTACTGGAGAAGATACTAATCTATTCTTTAATTCTTGAAAACTCTCCTCACACTTCTTATCCCATTCAAATTTCTGGTTCTTCCTGGTGAGCTTTGTCAATGGCGTAGCTACCTTTGAAAAATCTTGCACAAATCTCCTATAGTAACCTGCCAGTCCCATGAAACTTCGCACTTCTGTTGGTGTTTTTGGCCTCTCCCAGTTGATTATGGCTTCAATCTTTGTTGTATCTACTTCCACTCCTTTATTGCTAATCACGTGCCCAAGAAATCGTACTTCTTTTAACCAAAATTCACACTTGGAAAACTTTGCGTATAACTTTTCTTGTCGTAGTATCTCCAGAACTATCCTCAAATACTCTGCGTGCTCTTCTTCTATTTTGGAATAGATCAAGATGTCGTCTATAAACACGATCATGAATTTATCCAAATACTTCTTGAATACTCGATTCATTAGATCCATGAAAGCTGCTGGTGCGTTGGTTAATCCAAATGCCATCACTAGAAACTCATAATGCCCATATCTGGTTCTGAATACGGTCTTCGGAATGTCTTCAGGCTTGATCTTCAGTTGATGATATCCGGATCTTAAATCAATTTTAGAGAACCATACAGCGCCTCGCAATTGGTCAAACAAATCATCGATCCTCGGTAACGGGTACTTGTTCTTAATGGTTAGCTTATTCAGTTCTCGATAGTCGATACACAACCGCATACTTCCGTCTTTTTTCTTGACAAATAGTACTGGTGCGCCCCATGGGGATATACTGGGTCTTATAACTCCTTTCTCCAAAAGATCTTGCAGCTGAGTTGCCAATTCTTTCATCTCCACTGGTGCCATTCGGTACGGAGCTTTAGAAACTGGTTCTGTTCTGGGTGCTAGATCAATTGCAAATTCAATTTCTCTATCGGGAGGTAATCCTGGCAGATCGTCTGGAAAGACATCTGAAAACTTCTTGACAACTGGAATTGCTTCTAATGCTGGAACTGCTTTGCTGGTGTCTAGCACATGAGCCAAATACACCTCGCAATTCTGACGCAATAACTTCTTCACTTGAGCGATCGTTAAGAACTTCTTCTCTTGTTTATTTCCCCGAAATATCACTTTCTTCTTACTATCCAAAGTTTAAAGTCTTACTTTCCTATTCTTACAATCAATATGAGCATTATTTGCTGACAACCAATCCATTCCTAAAATAACATCAAATTCTCCCAACTTAAAAGGTATTAAGTTGGCATAGAAATGATGTCCTCCTACCTTAATATTACACTTCGGGCACACTCGGTCGACGGAAACTTGATCCTTATTAGCTAATTCTATCATTAATGCTTGTTCTAACAACTTAACTTCACAATGCAGTTTATCGACAAAATCTTGAGAAATAAATGATCTTGTAGCTCCAGAATCAAATAAAACTTTAGCATCTACGGAGTTGACTGGAAGCGTACCTGCAACCACGTCAGAACTCTGAACAGCATCCTGCATAGTCATATTGAATGTTCTGGCTTTTGGCTGGTTCTTGACTGGTGCTCCTTCAATCCTTGGTACACCTTGAGATGATGGTCCTGCAATCCTTGGAACATTTACACTTTGTACTTACTCTTTGCAGTTGTTGGCATAATGTCCTGTCTTCCCACATCGGAAACACGTAACTTTTTGCATCTGATTGCGGCACTCATGTGCATGATGTCTCTTCATATTGCACTTGTAGCACACAGAATTAGCTTTACAAATCCCAGAATGTTTCCTGCCACAAAACTTGCAATCTGGCATTGGTGGACGATTGGACCTCTGCTGATTTGAATTCTGAAAACGGTTGACTGGTCCTCCATTTCCTGATTGTGGTCTCTTGAATCCCACATTCCTATTACCCTGAATCCTGGCCTTTTGTTAAAACGGCCCTGAAAATTACTTGACTGCTGACCTCCCTCTGAGGTTTCCATTTTCCTTTTCTTCCCATCCTTTCCTTTCTGAAACATATCACTCCTACTCTCAATCACCATTTCCTTCTGAACCACTGCCACATATGAAGTCAACTCAAACATGGCCACTCTGTTCTGAATCCAAAACTTCAATCCCTGTTCAAACCCTCTGGCTTTCTTTTCATCCGTATCAACCTGGTCTGGCACGAACCTTGCTAACTCAGTAAACTTAGCCTCGTACTCAGCCACAGTAAGATCACCCTGGGTCAGATTCAAGAACTTAATCTCCATTTGATTCTTCATATACCTCGGGAAATACTTCTCCAGGAACAACTCTGTGAATCTCTCCCAAGTTATAAACTCACCTCCTTCCAATGCTCGCGTGGATTCCCACCAATAGTTCGCCTCGCCCTTCAGAAAGTAGCTTGCAAACTTGGTCTTCTGCTCAGTTCCTGCTCCGACTAATTCAAAAGCCTTTTCCATCTCCTTGAGCCATGCGTTAGCTTCCACAGGATCAGCACTTCCTTTGAACTCAGGTGGCTTCACTGCTTGAAACTGCTTAAAAGTCACTGCAGGTGGTGCTGCTGCTTGCTGTTGCTGTTGCTGTTGCTGCTGCGTAAGATGTAACATCTGTTGCTGCAATAGTCCCAATATCTGGACAATCGCTGGATCTGTACGGCTCTCGGTACTATCCTCTCCTGAATTATTCCTTCTCTTCGGTGCCATTATTCTGGTAAGAAACAAGCAACATATATAATAATCTGTCAAACATTGTGTCAAATATGTAGCAATTCCTTAGCATATCAAAGTTCGTAAACATTATCTTTTCTCAAAATATCATAATTTTGCTACCATATTAACAGAAGCGACATGATTATCACATAATCCTGCTTATTATCTCATGAATAATAACACAAAGAAAATTACTCCGAATTATCCAATCCTTTTAAATCCTTGCTCGAAATCTTAACTAAATCAACAAAATAGCGGCAATGACACAAGGCCTAAAGCTAAACACAAAACAGGGAACCTAAACAATTTAACTACAACTTAACCCAATAACCTAAATTTAATCCTATAAAAGCTAAACTACACGCGCCTATCTTATGTGATCTTCCTATGACTCATTTATGACAATCCTACGCCTGTTTCAGTGACCATAACCTGTAGCTCTGATACCAACCTGTGACGCCCTCCAAACCCGGGGTCTAGATTTGGGGGTCACTAGCCAATAAACTATAATAAAATAATCACAGCGGAATAATATAATAAATATGACCCCTTGCATGCAACTGGATCGATCACAGGTTATAGTATGGAACAGGCACTAATACAAACCAACTGTTATTACAAACCATGAGTCTAATTAGTTTTACAACTTATTCAAATTTTATTACAAACCTTTATACTATTCAAGCGTCCCAAACTGTCTACCTGGAAAACACACCAAACTATTTACAAGCACTCGACTTCTGGTCAAACTTGGGACTCAAGCCTGCTCTGGCTTAGCTGAAATATTAGAATAATAAACAAGTATGAGCGAAAGAAATGCTCAGCAAGCAGTATAAAGTTTGTAAATGAACAACAATAACAATATCTGAGTAAAATCAGAAGCTGATATAAACTTAAAAGTTTAAGCGACAGTTTAATAAAACACAATTATGCACTATGCTGTTCCTGATGATCAGTCATGAAACAACACCGGTATCCCGCAGCCATACCGTAAATATAGGTATCGATATCCCGCAGCCATACCGTACCTATTGGATATCCATGAAGAAGGCATATATTCGCCTAGCAAGATATTACACTTTCGTATAATAACTTACGCTGGACCGGTGCCTCGGTCTCTTGTGCTAACCAAGAATCAATTCACAAAACAATTTTGATTAAAGGAGTCGGATCAATGACATCCTTATCTATTCAACTCCCCATGTCACATGGTCCGGAGTTATCTCAACAACTGATGGCGAAATAACTAGAACAATTAGTTATTCGCTAATCTTAATTCAAAGTCTCACTGTATAGAGTATATCTGGATAGTATAGTTATTCACTATCTATCGAATCAAAAGGGTTGGTTCTAGCAGAATGATTGCTATAATACGAGAATGTCAATAAATATAGGAATATTGATATTCAATATGCTATCAAAGTATTTATAACCAGTTCTTATATTTGAATATGTAAAACAATAAGCTATTCTGAATTTAGAATAGGGGAGAATACTTGCATAATATAGTTCGAAATGAACATCACTTGAACGATAAGTGAAGTTAGGGTACTTGCCTGGTATGCTCGACAACTTCTTACTATAACTCTGCTTATAACTGCTGGCTACTATCTCCGTCTAACACTTGACTGCACTCCTTGCTACTCGATTCTATAAACAAAAGAACTATCTTAATTGATAGACCAAACTAATCGACGTAACTATACGTCTTAACATCTACCCGATCGTTTATGTTAGGTCACACTTTCACTGTAGAGGGGGTGAATACAGTGTTTATTACAATCAAATCAAACTTCAAGAACTTATGTAACAGAAAACAAACTTTATTGAAACAATAAACTCTGTTACAATCTGGAACTGTTATCTCTCAGTGATGAACAAAATATCACGAGAGCTACTAGGGTTACAGTAAATAATATTCTCGATAATGATAACACTTATAGTGTAAACCCTATGTCTGTGTTTATATATTACACAGTTACAAGATAATCGCTAATTGATATGGAATATAATTCTGCTTCCTAATATATATCAATCAGATATCTTTCCTTCCAAGTATTCCATTCTTTACGGAATTCCTTCTTCATGCATATCTCTTCTTATGTTTATCTTGATCTTCTTAACTTTAATCAGCTACTGTCCTTATCTGATCGTCCTTCAGCACTTAAGTTCTGATATCTATCTCCTGATGCTTATCTCCTGATAACATAAGTACTGATATCCCTTAAGTTCTGACATCCAGTATAAGTACTGATCAGTTAAGTACTGATTTGTTCTGTTCAAATAAGATCTGAAATCTAAACATAAAACATATTAGCCATGACATTATCAAATATATCTAACAATCTCCCCCAACTTGTAAATTAGCAAAATATACAAGTTTAACAGATATTTGATGATGTCAAAAACATTAAGTACAAATGCATGAGAAATAGACAAGATAACTACAACTTACAGTCCTTAAAGCTTTTACCAATTCAACTTCTGATAACAACTTTAGTCTGTATACACATCAGAATTTAAGTAGTTGTAGATCTTTGACTTGGCTTCATCATTTTCTGATCTCTCTGATGTCAGGAGTTGTTCTGAGATAATTCTTCAACAAACATTTCTCAGCATATCTGAGTTCATCAATCATTCTCCGTTTGACATCTTTAAGCTCTGCAGTATCTTCACCAGTTTGAAATATTGCAGCTCTGAGATCATTAATCTTTGCTCTTCTCAACTCCCGATCTAGTCTTATGACATAAGCTTTGTTAGACTCTAGATTGAATTCAAGCCCCTTAATACCAAGATATGTTCTGATCTGTGCAGTATTAGGCTTCATATCAACAATATCACCATTGTGATTTCTGTACTTTGGAACATATATGCTGTCAGACTTAACAGAATAAAGTCTTTTCTGTCTCTGAATCTGTTCTTTCAAATAATTTGCAGCAGTCCCTGTCAATCTGTCATCCACTTGAAGTAAGAATAATACATGCTCCAATTCTTCAAAATACTTCAATGGAATGGCATTTTGTCTTATATGATAAACCCTACCATCTGTCATGAAATACAACAAGATGTGTTCCTTCAAGTAGGTATGGTAAACCATTTGTACAGATTCCAATTGATTCAATCTTTCAGGAGTTGCTCCAATTCCTGGTTCACACAAGGAAGTTGGATCATTGGTAGTGTTGTGTACTCTTCTTTCATCAGCACTTCCCAATCCAGTTTTATCTCTTGCTTCCTTTCCAGTAACTACTCTAGCTTCAAAACGACTTGCAGTAGTCTTCAAAGGTTGAGTTTGTTTTGCTTTAGTGAATCCTGGTAGGAGTGTATTTGATCTTCCTTCTGATATCAAGTTAACTTGAGCTGTGTCAGAGGTTACTTGCTTCTTTTGAATATCAGAACTTTTAATTTCTTGACTCTGAACAACTTGAGCTGTGTCAGAGGTTGTTTTAAGAACTTTTCTTGAAATCAGAGCAAGATTATCTTTGTCATCAGTAATTTCTTCATCTTCAGGAGGTACATAGACTTTAACAGGTTCACCAACCTTTTCTTTACCCTTGGATCTTGGATCTATCTTTGGTTGTGATTTAGCAAATGTTGCTTCAGTTTGTGCCTTTTCTTTAATCACAATACCTTTCAGTTTTGGAAGTGACTTTTTACCAGAAGCTTCGGATTTAGATGTGACTTTCTCTGATTTAAGTCTAGCTTCTTCTTCCTTTAAACTTTCCAAGTCCATTCCTGGATTTTCTTGAAGAAATAACTGTCTTGACATTTCTTCATCAAGATCTAGAAGTTCATCAGAATTTATTCTTTTACCAGTATCAGAATTTAATCTCTTCCCAGTATCAGAACTTATCCTGTGACTTGCAATTTCAGCATTTCTTGATGAGAATCTTTTACTTTGACTATGACCTCCACCCATTCCAGAGTTTCCTTGGTCATCTTTTTCATCATCCTTTCCTTGCAGTGTCTTGTCATCCTTGCATTTGGACTTAATCACTTTCTCCCCCTTTTTGGCATCAGCAGGAAGTAGAAGAGAGATAAGCAATTCCACTGAAGATTGGATTTCTGTCAGTTGTGATTGCTGAGAAGCTTGATTTTGCAGAATTTTATCAATCTGTGCTTGTTGGCGATCTTGAGTCTTCTCAATATAAGCAATCCTGTCCATAGATGGTTGAAAGAACTTTTTCTTATCAAGTTTCCAAACTTGTTCTTGTTTGGTAAAGTTCTCCTGAATCTTGTGTATTTCGGCATGAGTAGTTGAATGAAGACCTTGTAGATTTTTAGTACTCAATGCAGTGACACGAAGCTGAGCTTTGAAATCATCAGAATTTAACATTTCATCAGCTTTAGTAAAGTGCTCAGTAAGATGTAACGCAGATGGAATACATGAGACTGAGTTCCATTCCTTAGTCCACTCCTGTCCTGCAGGAGTTTCACTCCAAGGCACTGGTGGTTCCTCTGTAACATACTTCTGTACTAGTTCAGACTTTGAAAGAGGAATGTGTCCTGAAGGACCTGCTGTATCAGTATTTGCAGTTGGAGCAGCATCACCAGTATCTCCAGCATGTGCAGCATCAGAACTTATAGAATCAGCATCATCTGATATAATAGCAGTGTGAGTAGCAATGGAGGCATCAACATCCTCTAATTGCTGATCTGATGCTAAGTTCTGATCAACAGCCAAAGCCTGATGCTCACCTAAAGTCTGATCATCAGTGTCTAGATGCAGAGAAGGTGACTTAGATAATTCCGGAGTTTTAATAGCATCAGTAACAGTTGTTGACAAAAGATTTGTTGCTGTTGGAGCTTCTAAGAAAATTACTCCAGGCACAACTAAGTGTTGATCAACATTATCAGCACTTGTGCCTTGATGACCAAGAGACACAGATGGGAAAGTAGCCTTGTCAGATACAGTTTCCTGAGATGGAGTGGATGGAGAAGAAGTAACTGGAGCAAATTCTTTTTCTTGTGAGATCAGAGATTCCTGATCCCCTTCCTTAGCTGCTTCCTCATCATCATCTGAAACTGGCCTTTTTGCCCTCTGTTTCTTGTATGTCCTTGGTAATTTAGAGTCCTTGGAAGTGTCAGGAATTGTCATTTTTCTAAGCCTTTTGAGAAGCTTAGATCCTCCAAGTTCAGAATCCTTCTGAGAAATCTTTTTCTCAGCTGCAGTTACCACAGGTTCTGAAGAAAGAATCGGTTCCTCAGAATCTGAGTCATCTCTCAAGGTGATCCTCCTCTTCTTCTGAGGTGTGTGAGAAACAGTCTTTGTTCTCTTTGGCTTGGAAGATGTAGGTTTCACATAGGACTTGAGATATGTTCTGAGAGATGGTTGAGAGGTTTGAGGTGGCTGAGTAGAGATGGTAGGTGCTGATGAACCAGGTTCTGATGTTTGAACATCAGGATAAAGTGCAGTGTACTTAACAGGATCATAGGTGATTAAGGCTTGTTTGACAGATAAAGGTATTAAGAGGGGTCTTAACACAGCCTTTGTATTATCAGAAGATAATAAATCAGTAAAAGCTCTCTTAGCTATTCTGAAAGATGGAATGAGATCACCAAAGTTTTGGGGGGAATTACAACAAAAATTATAAATAAGCTGACAAAATCTTGCAAAATATACAGTATTGCGATCTTCTGTCATCCTATCCCCAATAGAACCCAAAACTGCACATGCATAATCAAAATCAGTGTGATTTAGAAGTGCATACCCGATTTGTTGGCTGAATATGGGAATTGCATCAAAATTTGTACATTTGTTGGCGAAAGCTTTGGTAATGCAATCAAAGAAGAAACTCCATTCCCTCCGTATGAAGGATCTCTTCAACTGTCCAAGCTTGGTCAATGTTCCTTTATATCCCAGACTAACCATCATATTTTGAAGAACTGAGTCATCAACAGTAGAATAAACACAGTCCTCAGGAAGGTGTAATGCCTGTCTAACCGTAGACAGAGTCACAATATACTCATTTTCCCCTGATGAAAATATTAAACTTGGGGACCCGTGAGCACCACCATTGTCATATACTCCACTCCTCCAAAACTCCAGTACTTGAACCCCAGAAATTGATGTAGGCTCAGTTAGAGCAAACCCAATATCAGAACATGTGAGAAAGTCTTGAATAAAATGAAATTCAGAGGGTGCCTCTGTAGTGTGTAGTATCGCAGAGAAGTTATTAGGAACAAACTTTGCTCCATCAAAGAGAATGTCCTTGGGTGCCATTATGTTTTGATAAGAAAACGGTAACCTGTAATGTGTTTGAGAAAATGCCTCTGAAAAGAAAATCGTCAGGAGATGAGAGAGGTTAAAAGTAAAGAGAGAGATAAAATATAATGGTAAATAAAAGATTTGACAATCTTTGCTCTCTTTTACTTATACACAAAAAGTAACCGTTGAGGACACATGGCAGACATGCATTGAAAAGTAGTGGTAAATACCTTGACACCTGTTTTTCATAGAGAAAGCAAAAAGTAATGGGCACGGTAAATAAGGAATAATTACCACCCACTTCCAGTTTTTCAAGGAAAAACAAACCGTTTCACTTACCTAGATTCCATTAATCAAGGTGAATCAGTTTTAATTTAAAATTGAAACTGATCCCACTAATTCAAATATTTTACTCTGCAATATTAATATTCCGAGAAAAAACTGTGTGTGAGAATGAGTAAAATCAATCAGTTAAGTAAGTACTGATAAAACATTTTCAGAACTTAAAATCAGACACAATTTATCAGAATATTTATCAGGATTTATCAATGCGTATCAAAATTTCTCAGAGACAAGATCAGAAGACTTAAAACAAATTCCATTAATATATCAAAATAATACATTGATGAAATTGAAATTACATCAGAACTTTTACATTCTTGTCCTAAGCTTCTAAATCTAACATCAACAGCCTTAGTCCTAGCTAAGAAGCCTGACAAAGCTGAGGATGAAGAAGAACAGGAAGAAGACGAGATTAAGTCATCTTCCTCTTCCTATCTTCGACAAACAAGATAGTGAGTCGAATGATTCGCTCTTGCTGACGGATAGCTTCCCGCCGTTCCGCTTCCAATCGATCAAGATGAAGCTGGTAGTCCATCTCGAAGAACAGAAGTTGGTTCAGCACCGCCTGTGGGACAGAGCCCCATATCTCTTCAGGAATGGCAGTTACATGCCACTCCTGCTGCCAGTCGGCGCAGCTAAGCTCCATATGAAAATTTTGGTAATTCAAAAACATGTTGTATCGAACCATGATGCTTTTGAAAAAGAATATGAAGTTAAGATTGTGAGAAAAATTGATAAAAGGGCTAAAGTGAAGTGGCTGATTATATAGGCAAGAGAATGCCAGGAGACGCGAAGATATTTAATGCTGACAGATAGAGTTAAGTCTACCTCGTCTCCCTAGACTTGAAAAAGAATAATAGTCATTGGAAAAGGAATGTGCACATGTAACAAGAGTGAACTGTTCAAGGACGAGTGCCATTATGTTTTAACCATAGACTATTAATCTTCCACTTCAACATTTCGAAATTAATCTGAGACTGTTACCAAATTTTACTCACAGATAGGTCAAGTAAAGGGTTAGACTGAAAAATCAGAACTTAGACCTATACCAGAACTTAACAGTCATCAGAACATAATGTCTTAACTCGAACAAGGAATATCTATCTTAGTAAGTTTTCATACAAGTTCTGAGTTATAGTCTTCAGGACTTAATCATCAGACCATATAACTAGAACGTGTCCTCAGAATTTGTGCAAAGGGACACAGTGACTGTTTGTCTAAAAGAACATAGACCACCACAAAAATTTCATCATTCATATGGAGTGATTTGTGTGTGCATTAAGCTAAATAACTAATAAAGAGTAAAGTCTGATCTACTTCAGTACATCTTAGAAATAAGTCATAATTAAAATTTTGCTAAAGAGCTGTCATTATCCTGAAACCTACTGATAAATGAGTTCATGCATGAGTCCACCTCAACTGTTTTTGTGCTAATTTTATGCATCTTTGAAATTCTCTTTTACAGTGGCTTCTCAGTGTAAGTGAGTCACGACTGCTTATCAGAATTTATGCTATTATCAGAGTATTTCTCCAGTAATCATAGAGTGTGAACAGTCACCAAGAAAAATATGTTGCTTTTCTAATGCATATTTACTTAATACCAGCTATGCACTTGGGTCGTCCCATTCACATTTTTTACTCTAGATCTCAAAGGAGTACCTGATATTATTCTTTGATTTTTTTTTTCTTTTCATAAGTGAGGTTTATCAGCACTTAGTACATTCAGCAGTTTTACTAGAATCAGAACTTAAACAGATGAGTAGCATTATTCTAATTTGGGACTTAGTAATAAGATGAATAAAGTAAACTAAACTAAGCTCAAGTATCAGAATTTGCTTGTGTCATAAGATTTCCACAGAAATAATTACTTCTTTCATGGGATCATTTGTTTATTGAAGACTAGTAGGTCAGTATCTAGCACAATTATCCTCATAGGATAGAATGATTACTTAAACAGATATATCACTTATTAGAGTTAAGAAATATGTATCAGACAACAGTCAGTACTTAAAAACATTTATCAATTAATGCACAGAATATACAAAGAGATTAATTCTGTAAATACTGATCATAAAGTCTGATAACATAGAACAAGTTTAAGCAGATTTAGAGAAAGAACCTGAAATCATTCCAAGTTCATTTACCAATTTTGTAAAGGTAGCTTCACACAGTGGTTTTGTGAAGATATCTGCTACTTGTTGATCTGTGGGAACAAAATGCAATTCCACTGTACCTTCATCCACATGTTCCCTGATGAAATGGTACCTGATGCTGATGTGCTTTGTCATAGAGTGTTGAACTGGATTACCTGTCATAGCAATAGCACTTTGATTATCACAGTAAATAGGGATTTTAAAATATGTTAACCCATAATCCAGTAACTGATTCTTCATCCAAAGAATCTGTGCACAGCAGCTTCCTGCAGCAATATACTCTGCTTCTGCAGTTGATGTGGAAATTGACTTTTGTTTCTTGCTATACCAAGAAACCAACCTGCCTCCAAGAAATTGGCAGCTACCACTTGTGCTTTTCCTGTCAATTTTGCAACCTGCAAAATCTGCATCTGAGTAACCTATTAATTTAAAATCTGATTCTCTAGGATACCATAATCCTAGATCAGCTGTTCCTTTAAGATACTTAAAGATTCTTTTTACAGCTGTTAAGTGAGGTTCTCTTGGATCTGCTTGAAATCTTGCACAAAGACAGGTAGCAAACATGATATCTGGTCTACTAGCAGTTAGATAGAGAAGTGAGCCAATCATACCTCTGTAATCAGTAATATCTACTGAATTACCAGTATCCTTATTCAGTTTTGTTGCAGTGGCCATGGGAGTGGATGCACTTGAACAGTCTTGCATTCCAAATTTCTTCAGCAAGTTTCTGGTGTACTTAGATTGACAAATAAAAGTTCCTTCTTCACTCTGCTTGACTTGAAGGCCCAGAAAATAACTAAGTTCTCCCATCATACTCATCTGATATCTTGACTGCATTAGTTTGGCAAACTTTTTGCAAAGTTTGTCATTTGGAGACCCAAAAATAATATCATCAACATAAATCTGGATCAAAAGTAAGTCCTTGCCATGGTTGAGATAGAACAGTGTTTTGTCAATAGTTCCTCTGTTGAATCCACTTTCCAGAAGAAACTGAGCTAAAGTCTCATACCATGCTCTAGGAGCTTGCTTAAGTCCATAAAGTGCTTTATCAAGCCTGTAGACATAATCTGGATGTTTGGAATCTACAAAGCCTGAAGGTTGTTCAACATATACTTCCTCTTCCAATTCTCCATTGAGAAAAGCACTTTTCACATCCATTTGAAAGACAGTAAACTTTTTGTGAGCAGCATAAGCCATGAATATCCTTATGGCTTCTAACCTAGCAACTGGCGCAAATGTTTCATCATAGTCAATGCCCTCCTGTTGAGAATATCCTTTTGCAACCAGCCTTGCCTTGTTCCTTACAATTATGCCATCACTGTCAGTTTTGTTTCTGAATACCCACTTTGTACCAACAACCGATCTATTCTTAGGTCTTGGCACTAAGGTCCAAACTTTGTTTCTTTCAAATTCATTCAACTCTTCCTGCATTGCTTGCACCCAATCAGCATCTTGAAGAGCTTCTTCCACTTTCTTTGGCTCAGACTGAGAAAGAAAAGAATTGTAAAGACATTCATTCGAAGTACCTGTTCTAGTTCTGACACCTGCCTCAGGATTTCCAATTATCAAATCAGGTGTATGTGATTTTGTCCACTTCCTTGCAGATGGAAGATTTTCTCTAGAACTGGATGCTCCCCCATGATTCATGCTGTCTTCGGTTTCATTTTCTGATGCTCCCCCTGAAACTATGCTCTCTGAGTTGGATCCTTTAGCATTTAGATTTTCAGTACTGTCAGTACTTGGCTTATCAGAACTTGACGAATCAGAATTTGAAGAGCCAGATGTATGTTCTGATGCTTCTTGAGATGTGTTAATATCTTGAGTATGCTCCCCCTGCATTGGTGCATCTGCCTTTGACGTAGTCACCACAGTTTCAATAACATCAGAGTTTAATCCATCAGAATTTACAGTATCAGGACTTAGACTGTCAGGACTTGAGGTATCAGAATATGAATCTTCATTTTCAAATCTCAGCTGATCATGATCAATGCAATCTTCAAGTCCAGTGATCTTCTTGTCATCAAAAGAGACATTGATAGATTCCATGACCACTTTTGTTCTCAAATTATAGACTCTGAAGGCTTTTGTAGAAAGTGGATATCCAACAAAGATTCCCTCATCAGCTTTTAGATCAAACTTGGATAGCTGTTCAGGATGAGTCTTGAGAATAAAACACTTACATCCAAATACATGAAAGTATTTGAGATTTGGCTTCTTGTTCTTCACCATCTCATATGGTGTTTTTCCATGCTTGTTAATGAGTGTTGCATTTTGAGTAAAACAAGCAGTCTGCACAGCTTCAGCCCAGAAATAGGTTGGAAGCTTTGCTTCTTCAAGCATTGTTCGTACAGCTTCAATGAGAGTTCTATTCTTCCTTTCAACAACTCCATTTTGCTGTGGAGTTCCAGGAGCAGAAAATTCCTGCTTTATTCCATGATTTTTGCAGAACTCTTCCATTATCAGATTCTTGAATTCAGTGCCATTATCACTCCTCAAAATTTTCACAGAATCTTTGATCAATTTATCCAGATGTTTGACATGATCAATCAGGATAGATGCAGTTTCACTTTTTGTGTGCAAGAAATACACCCATGTGTATCTGGTGAACTCATCTACTATGACCAACGCATATTTCTTCTTTGCAATAGACATGACATTCACTGGACCAAATAGATCAACATGAAGTAGATAATAAGGCTCAAGAATTGATGATTCAGTCTTGCTCTTGAACGAAAATTTTCTTTGTTTAGCCTTCTGACATGAGTCACAAAGACCATCAGGAACAAACACTGATTTTGGCAGTCCTCTCACAAGATCTTTCTTGATCAGTTCATTTATCTTGTTGAAGTTTAAATGAGAGAGTTTCTTGTGCCAATTCCAGCTTTCTTCAGTTGAGGCTCTACTCACTAAACAGATTGCAGAACCATCAGAACTTGTTGAAAGCTTAGCTTCATAAATGTTACCACGCCTGAATCCCTTCAGAACAATTTTTTCTTTAGATTTACTAACTATTTCACAATGTTCTGCAAAGAAATCAACATGATAACCTCTGTCACAGATTTGACTTATACTCAGTAAGTTGTGTTTAAGTCCTGAGACCAGAGCTACATCTTTAATGATGACATTCCCAAGATTGATATTGCCATATCCCAAAGTTTTTCCAATGTTGCCATCTCCATAAGAAACACTTGAGCCAGCTTTCTCCACAAAGTCTGATAGCAGGGCCTTATTTCCAGTCATATGTCCTGAACATCCACTGTCCAGAACTAAAATATTTTTCCTGTTGCCCTGCAATCAAAAAGACCACTAATTATTAGTTTTAAGGACCCAGACTTGCTTGGATCCTTTGGCCTTTTTAGGTTTGTTAACATTTGCAGCGGATTTAGCATCAGATTTTATGTTAACAGTTTTCTTATCAGAACTTATACTACCAGACTTTGAATCAGAACTTACACTAGAAGGAACAACAGAAACTTTCTTTAAAGAAGGTTTTATTTGATAATAATCATAGTACAAACTATGATATTCCTTACAAGTATAAATGGAATGCCATAAACTACCACAATGAAAACAAGGATCTTGTGGTTTGTATCTAACAGACTGACTCTTAACTCCTGATTTTGAAGGTAAGGATCTTGTGGTTTTCATCTTTTTATGCTTTCTTATTTGTGATTTTACCTTGTTTGCATTCTTAACATCTTTCAGCTTATGCTTAAGCTGCTTCTTTGTCATTAAGCCTATGTTAACTTCAGCTGTCTTTTCCTGTTTTAGTTTGTCAGAAGCTGATTCCTTTTTAACTTCTGATTTTTCATTTTCAGATTTTTCAGTTACAAACTTAACAGGTTTTAACTTCGGCTTTTGCTTATCAACAGGCTTAATTTCTACAGTTCCTTTTTCATTTTTATTTTCTCCATAACCTAAGCCCTCTTTCCAGTTTCCACTGCTTAGCAAATTTTGAGTTGTTTTTCCAGAGTTAGTCCAAGTTCTGATAATCTCTCTCTCCTTTTCTAACTCAGTTTTTAGAGATTCATTCATTTTTAGCACTTCATCCCTAACATAAAAAGCATCATCTCTATCCTTCTGAGTTTGATGGAACATGACTAACTCTTTTTCTAAGAAATCATTTATTTTCCTAAAAGCAAGATTTTCAGAAGTTAATCTTTCACATGTTAAAGTTTGATCTCTATAACTAACAAACATTGTTTTAAGATATCTTCTCAACTCATTAATATCATCAGTATGAAAAGCATAAGTAGTCTGAGGTACCTTTGTTTCAGCAGCTTCAGAACTGCTCTCAGATTTTGATTTATCAGCATTTGCCATCAATGCATAGTTCTCCTCACTTTCAGAGTCTGAGGTGTCTGTCCAGCTTTTCTGCTTTGTGACAAGAGCTTTGCCTTTGTCACTCTTGGTCTTCTTGCAATCAGGAGATATGTGACCTTTCTCACCACAATTATAACATTTAACATTAGCGTAATCTCCTCTGTCAGATTTTCCTCCTTTTCCTTCAGATCTTCTGAAATTCTTCTTATCAGAACTTATGCCTTTCCTGGAAAACTTCTTTCCCTTCCTGAACTTCCTGTATGCAATCTTTGTGATTCCTTTCACCATAAGAGCACACAGCTTCATCATCTCCTCATCAGCATCAGTTTCAGGCAAGCTTTCAGAATCTGAGTCATCATCACTCTCAGAACTTGATGACTCAGTATCAGACTTTATGATAAGAGCTTTACCCTTGTCTTTCTTTGAGGAAGGTGGTTTGGGGGATTCCTCTTCAGCCTTGAGAGCAACTGTCCTTGACTTTCCTCCTTTCCTCTTGCTTCTTTGTTCCATCTCAAGTTCATGAGTCTTGAGCATTCCATAGATTTCATCAAGAGTTGTTTCATCAAGATTGTAGTTGTCTCTTATTGTTGTTGCCTTCAAATCCCAACATTCAGGAAGAGCTAACAGGAATTTAAGGTTTGTATCTTCAAGATCATACTCCTTATTAACCAATGACAAGTCATTCAAGAGTTTGACAAATCTATCATATACATCAGTCAATGACTCATTAGTCCTAGAGTCAAAGTGTTCATACTCTTGAGTGAGTATTGTCTTCCTGTTCTTCTTAACTGTTTCAGTTCCTTGACACCTTGTCTCCAGTGCATCCCATATCTCCTTAGCAGTCTTGCAGTTGATTACCCTGTTTGACATTACATTATCAATGGCACTATGCAATAAGTGTCGTACCTTGGCATCCTTAGCAATAGATGCTATATCTTCAGCAGTGTAATCACTCTTTTCCTTTGGTACGGTCTTTGCTGCTTCACCTGCAACTACAACAGCGAGCTTGGTAGGTTTATGAGGCCCTTCCTTGATTCTATCAAGGTATTCTGGATCTGTTGCTTCCAGAAACATGGTCATCCTTACCTTCCATATGGGATATTCAGATGGTCTCAATATGGGAACTCTGATAGTCTCATATCGACTCTGAGTTGATGTCTTTGATGATTCCTCAGTTTTGGTAGGCTTAGTTGGAGTTTCTGTGTCAGACATGATTGTGTTTGGATCTTTAACTGTATGTGTGTTAACAGAAGGCTCTGATACCACTTGTTAGGTCACACTTTCACTGTAGAGGGGGTGAATACAGTGTTTATTACAATCAAATCAAACTTCAAGAACTTATGTAATAGAAAACAAACTTTATTGAAATAATAAACTCTGTTACAATCTGGAACTGTTATCTCTCAGTGATGAACAAAATATCACGAGAGCTACTAGGGTTACAGTAAATAATATTCTCGATAATGATAACACTTATAGTGTAAACCCTATGTCTGTGTTTATATATTACACAGTTACAAGATAATCGCTAATTGATATGGAATATAATTCTGCTTCCTAATATATATCAATCAGATATCTTTCCTTCCAAGTATTCCATTCTTTACGGAATTCCTTCTTCATGCATATCTCTTCTTATGTTTATCTTGATCTTCTTAACTTTAATCAGCTACTGTCCTTATCTGATCGTCCTTCAGCACTTAAGTTCTGATATCTATCTCCTGATGCTTATCTCCTGATAACATAAGTACTGATATCCCTTAAGTTCTGACATCCAGTATAAGTACTGATCAGTTAAGTACTGATTTGTTCTGTTCAAATAAGATCTGAAATCTAAACATAAAACATATTAGCCATGACATTATCAAATATATCTAACAGTTTATAACTAACATGACATTTTAAAACTGTAACAGATAGCATGTATATCACGTAACACGTAATCATGGTATTCGTATAACACGTACTCATATATTTCATGTACACATAAGTCAGATCATTAAAAAGGTACGTCTCAGTGCGTTCAGAATAAAAATCAGTTCAATAATAATATTTACCGATCAGATACCGACTCAAACTGATATATATCTCACATGACATTGCAATACAAAAGAGATTAGGACTTAAAAGTATTTTTATTGGAAGCGCAATATTTTTCTGAGTCTATACGCGTTCGTTTCGTATTAAACGAACGAACGGTTTAATTGTTATGAATAAAATAAGGAATAAATGGAATTAAATCAATTAATAATACTATTAATTGATTTTAAAATACCAACATATAATTTTTATAAGATTAAAAATAATTTTTAGGAATTATTTGAATTAATTATAAATAATTTACATTTATTTAACTATTTATAAATGAAATTAATTGATTAAATGATTTTAATCAATTAATTAAATTCATAAATAATTAACTAAAATAAATTATAAATAATTAAATCAAATTAGATTTTTGAAAATAATAAAAGGAAATAATTTTAGGAATTTAAAATAATTAAGAAAATAAATTTTTTTAGAATTTAAAATAATTATTGAATGATTTTTAGAAATAAATAAAATGATTTTTAGAAAATAGGAAAAGGATTTAAAAAAAAAAATGTTTTTTTTTTAAATTAAAATTGGGGAAACAGAAAATGGGAATTGGGGTTAGAGTTTCAGGGATCAAACCCGGGTCAAGTAATGGGTTGGAACCGGGTCGTCCCGGGTTGGTGATGAACACGAAGAACTGCCGGAAAATTCTGCAGAATCCGGCGACCTGCAAATTTTCCGGCCGTCTTCCGGCGAGACAAAAACGTCCCCTACAGCCCCTGTTCTGCCAAGCTTCGTACCCCCAAACAATTCCTGGCGTCCCAGGCATCTCGTTCCCACTAGAATCATCGCCCACCGCCCTGGAATTCCAGAACTCCGGCCGAAACTCCATAAAATCCGGCAAGTTCGAAGCTTAATCCGGCCAACAACCAATTCTACTCGTTTTTGCACCACAATCCACGAATTATATACCACTTTAAAGCTCTAATCACTACCAATCTAATCGAACAACCCTAACTAACAATGAACATGTGAATAATCCAGAAATTCAACTTTAAAAATTAGCACAAACCCAAAACTCGGTTATAACCATATCTTAATCAAAATTAACAAAATTACATACCAAATCGATCCTTAGGATCCCAAGAACGTTAATCAGTTAACAAAATCATCAAACAATCACTTAAATTCAAAATTGAATTTCTCAAGAACAAAATACCCCAAAAATCGATTTCTATAAATATTATACCTCAATTCAAGATTTTGATACCACTAGAACGGGCTCGATGAGAGCTTTGATTTGGTTATCAGAGCTTTTCAAACGGATTCCTGAATCACCCAATATCATCCAATCTTTGCTTGAGAATGAATCTCACCCCCACTTGTTCTTGATATCTTTTTTTTCTTTTTTTTTCTGAATTTTTAATAAAATAAATAAATAAAATAATTTCTGATTAGCTATTTATATGTATACAAAATCAATACTCCAAAATAAATTGAGGGTGTTTTTATCCTCTAATTTTATTAATTAGGGCCCCAAAATAATAATTACGGGGAATAATTCTAAAAACGATAAAATACAAAATTAATGTCAAAATTCCCCGAAAATTATAAATAACTCAAAAATATAAAGATACGGGTTTTTAAAATACGAATAATTTTATAAAAATAAAAACACTGATTTTGTGGGGTTTGTCGTCCCGGTGGGGTTCCGGTCCATTGATTTTTGAAAAACGGAAACGATCCATAAATTACCAGAAAATCCCGAAAAGACGCAAAATACACTCAGACGCGCATAAAATCAAATAAAGCAGGTATCTTGATAAAGACGCTAATAATTACGCGTCTCGGTTGCAGATAAGTTCATATAATTGCAATTTAAACATATTTTTAATCAATTGAAAAATTTTCTGGCCCGCACGAAACACACATAACAGTTATAACATCTCATATGATGGCATTTATCACTTTAAATTTATAAAACACTTAATATTTATTTATTTAACATATAATATTCACATAATTTTCCCGGATATTACATATGCAATATTATAACTAATTATTTGTATTCCAGGATTGGCTAATGAGATATCATCGGGAGGAAATCAAATACCTGGGATTTTGCATGATGCGGCTCAGGCAAATGTGGAAGAAGGTACATTTCAATTGATGGGTTAATGACTTGTTATAGTTACATAAGTAATTGTAAAATTTCATGCCGCTTCAGGAGCCACCCAAGCAAATCCAGAAGTATATTTTGGTGAAGAAGAAAATACCCTTTCCTTCATAGTAACTCTGTTGCCGTCACATGTTGATCAAAGAGGACACGGAGTGGTAAGATTACCTGTACCCAGTCCTTGTAAAAATGTGATCATGCTTAATCCGTACTTGTCCCCTTAACTTTTTTTTTATCTTCCATATAGTATTTCCCAAGACACATGCTCCAAGTATTTCGACCATGGACCAAATCTACTCCCATCAGACTTCTATTTGGAGATGGTACTTGGTATGTTGCTGTTCAGCGAAAGAGGAAAACATGCCGATTTGGATTGTGATGGAACAATTTCACCTATGACAATAACTTTGTTGCAGGCAACGGACTACGATTCATTTACCAAAATAACTACACATTCAGAGTTGTAATCCTTACTTAATTGCACTTCCAATCTGGCATGAAGGTTATTTGTACTTTAATTCGGTACTTATTTGAACTTTTGAAGTTTGTTACGTTTGATCAACTATTCACATTTTAATTATACCCCCTTTCTTCACCTATTTCTACAGTCATAGGCATAATTCTTCTTTATTATGTTACATGTAAGATGAAACAATTCAGAATACATTTGTAGAAGAATAAACTACTACCAATCCGTAACGTAATTTACAATATATAATGGTTAAGAGCAAAGTGTTGGTAAAACATTTTCCCATAATCAGATTTACATAATTACTTAATAATAATAATGTTTTCCTACACATTTATAAATTCAAACAAACTAAGCTTCTGGAAGGCCGTAAAACACTTCTTTGTAAACAACGTTCTGGGTGATATTTGTAGCTGCACCAGACTCATCATCAACAAATATAGTGAGGCCAGTGGGTGAGGTTACTCGACTAATAGCAACATAGTACTGTCCATGACTGAACACTGACTTAGGTAAGTATAGCCCAACTGTCTTCATGGATTGACCTTGAAATTTGTTGATTGTCATGGCATAGCAAATCTGTAAAGGCATTTGTTTCCGTACCAATTTGAATGGCATCTTTGTATCTGAGGGAGAAAGCTCCATACGTGGAATGAAATGCTTCGAACCAACAAACATACCACATATTACTTCACACTCCACACAGAATCTTAGGCATTTGATCACAATCATCATTGTACCATTACACAAGCCTAGGGTTTGGTTCAAATTACGCATTGGCATAACAACAGCCCCAACCTTCAGTTTCAGATCATGAGGTGGCATCCCAGCTACATTTAAGGAGTTCAAATACTCTATTGGGAAGGCTTCATTGAGATCCTCATCTGTCCTACCAAATTCCTCTGCAACATCAACACTAAAATAGGACACAGATTCTCCGGGGAGCTTGTCTACAATAAGCGAATTAAGGTGGCCCACAGTCTGGTTGGTAGGGGTCAAAATAGCTCTCTCGCTCAAGTACTGTGTACTCTGCCCTTTGTGAGCAAAATTTAGGATACGTGCTACGAATCATGTTATCAACTGTGTTTTCAGTTTGTACGTCACAGAACTGAGACAGAATCAAAATTTGATTTTCAGTGACTGGGAAATTGCAGACTCGAGGTGGACTGACCTGGCCATTACCAATGTCAAGTACCCATTTTGCAAACTTTTTAAGCTCTTCACTTTCACTATCACTCTCACCTTGTTTCAAGCGCATGTTTTCTGTCAGCAAGAATACTTGGCAAATGGACCACAACCTTGACCTAGTGATACAGGCAGCTACAATATCATCACGATCTCCATACGTAATTACTGGGAGGATTTGACAGAAATCACCACCCAGAACTACGGTAATACCGCCAAACGGCATGTCATAACGTTCTGGATCAACAGCTTTCATGATATCCTTCAACGATCGGTCTAGGCATTAAAATGCGTACCTGTGCTGCATAGGCGCCTCGTTCCATATTATTAGTTGTGTCTGCTTTATGAGTTGCGCAACATCTGAATCATGGGCAATATTACATGTTGAACATTCCGACCACCGGGCATTAATGTGGCAGCAATCCCTGAAGAAGCAACTGGAAGCACAATTTTACCTTGTGAACGTAACTTACATATAAGAGTTCTCCATAAGAATGTCTTTCCACAACCCCCACTACCATAAATGAAGAAAATCCCTCCAACGTTAGTGTCAATAGATTGTATTACTGCATCATATATTTTCCTCTGCTCCTCTGTACAGTCCTGTAGTAGCTTGGCAGTTTTATACTCCATCTTCTTGGTGTCATAGCTTGTCTCTTCAATTATCAAATTGTTTGTTCCACTGTTCAAATAGCTACGAGGAGGTTGAGGCAACTGATCAAATTTCTTCAAGGATTTACCAACTGACCGGAGCAACTCATCTATTTCTGTAATATTTGATATCTAAAACTATTTAACAGCATTCACCCAATTATAGAACAAATGAAGAACAATTAATGGACTGCATTTCCAGCCCACAAAAATTTTAAAATTTGTCCTACACTGTAATGTAAAAAGGTGTCATACCTCCTAAAGCATAGAACTGCAGTTGCATGTCATTAAGAGTGAATAAGGTATTTGGACAACTTTGACGTCGTCTGAGTAAAATGTCATCAACCATGCTCTTCCAATGTGTACTCCATTAAGTCTTCAAATCAGTGACTTTACAATTGACAATAATATGGACAAAAAGCTGTCGAACCTGGGGAGGTAATCCACCTACAAAAGCTTGAGTCAACACTTCATGCCATTCTTTATCATCGTCAAGTAAACCATACTCTTTACAGGCATCACGAAATGTACTGTAATATACTCCATTAACGGTACGTAAAGACTCAAAGGAGGTGGCACCACGTACCTTCGTAAGCAATAAACGAAGAAACCAAGGCTCACCCGTACTGTGATGCACATAACATAATCTACCTATTTGAAAACCATGCTTCCTCATGGTCCATTTCCTCTCACCATCATTCCACACATAAAACCGTGGGATTTTATCATAAGTGTACTTCCGTGCATTAACATCAACAGAGTTTAAATAAAAAAAGGCTTCCAGTTTACTGAATTTGTTCTTCTCCCGGGCAGCAACTTTCCCGAGCACTTCATTGGCACGGAAGGTGCAGTTTTTGTCACCTGGTAAGTGAAATTAAAGTCTCTCAACAGATATACTTCTATGATGGATAGGGAAGCCAAAAATTCTATAGGCTGATTCAGCACCGCATAAATATCTCCCATCAAAATATGCATTTATCTCATCTATTCCCCCTCATCAGTGTCATTCGCTTGCCTTTTTCTCTTTCTCTGGACCTGAACGGTAGCATGATCATGGCCTTTCAAACGGTATTTAAATAAATACTTAAGACTGCGTGCATGACAACATATTTCCACATTCATATGGCATTAATACTTGACTAAAAGATCCCAGTTGTATGGTACTACACACTGGTTGTCCAGCTCAGCCTTCCTTATTTCAACAGTAATGTTTGTCCTGCGTCGCATATACATCGGGAAGCCACTATCATCAAAAGTAGTTCGAGCACAGTACCTGAAACCATTCAATTATTATAAAGTTTAGGTATTAGGGTAACTTACTGGATTCTGTAATGACATAAAAAGGGTATGCCTATATCTTACTTTTTCGGAAAATGACGTATGCAACGTAAATCTTTCATGCATGGAGACTTTACATTTTGCAAACCGCATGGACCGTGGATCATAAATTCCTTCACAGCTGCATAACCAACCGGATCTAATAAAGGATCTGGGATTTCTGCGGATACATAATTATCCACATTCTGCTTGAGGTTTTTTTTTGAATCAGCATCTAGTCATATTAACATATGTACATGTGGAAGGCCTCTTTTCTGAAACTCGACGACATACATAACTACAAAATGGGAAAATTTAGATTATATTGGCAATATGAAAACAAAAATATAATTAGAAATTAAACTAAGAAAGTCCTGGTAAACAATCTTACCTCCAATACAAACACTAAAGTATTTTTTGTCCTTAATATCTACCATTAACTGATCAAGTTTTAGCCTAAACACCCTTGATATGATGTCAGGACAGTTTGGAGCAATGCAACCAGGTACATACTCCATCATCTTCTAAATTTCATCCTAAAGAGAATTACAGGTCATAGTCAGGAATATGTCAGGATGTCCGATGTAACGGCATATGGCCAGCGCATCTTGAAAATTTTGTTGCATGTATCACTTCGAACCAACGTAGCCAGCTGGCAGAACTATACCTTTACCGGTATTTGAACTGTCCACATCACCTCTGCTAACAGATCTACAAATATTGCTGTATAATTCATTCCGTAAAGTAGTTTGGTGAGTACGGATCCACCATAGTCGTGTCTATTCAATGGTAGAAAAAGCATCTACCATATACTGTTGAAATAGTCTTCCACCTAGCTGAGGCGTCAAACCTACAATACAACTTTCATTATTTATTTCTGGGGAACATAAAGAAACATATATTAATTTCTAAATATACCTTACCATCAGACTCTCTAATTTGGAAAGTATATGAGTAGTAATTCTTCAGAGACAAAAAGCCACGTGGTTTGCAAGAACTATCAGCAGTCTTTTGAAATTTAATCTTTGGGTGAAATCCATCTTCTCCACGTGGAAAGAGTAAAGGGTACTGTAAAGCCATCAACTTCGGATGAACATAAGAAACACGGACTAAACCTTTACCTTTTTCATTAACAACTATATCACGGTCGCCACAGGTTTCTTCAATGTCACCAACCATAATGCCAGCAACTTCATCAGTGCTAGAAATATGACATTCTCTTCCACTCTCAGATCTGATAACTTTTAGTGTAATCTGCAGCTCAACTATTTCATCGCTTTCATACAAATCACGCTGCTGCCTAAACTCACCAACCAATTGATTAGTTTCATCTAACATTGTTATAAGACCTCGTACAACCTCTTTATCAACACTTTCTCGGTCATGAACACTAATTCACCGAAGACGATTATCAACTTCGTTAATGGTATCATAAATGTAAAGTTGACAAAATTTGGGGGTTTCATTGTCATTCGGTATTAAAGATCCAAAAACATGGTGGTTCTGACCATTTAATCTGTATACATAAGGCGCCCTTCCATTGTTAATTGAATGATCTATGTTACCACAAGTAGAAGTAAAGGCAAAAATTGCATTGTAGAGCCGTATCAATCTATGAAAAGTAGGACCTCTTTTCTTGTCGTTGTATAAATCCAGCAAATACTCAGGGGTAGGAGGTATTGGAGGCAATCTCACAGCACCTTTCATGTAACAAAGAGAAAATATAGGACAGCCTTTAGTCACATCTTTATTTACCCTTTCTTCCCTCCACATCCGAGCATGACATTTGGAATATATGGCAGTAGGACCACCCAAAGAAGCATACTCCTCAGGAACGACACGTCGCGGTGCACGTCTGCTCTACATCAAATTACAATCCGAATTCTTCCCATCAACAATGACTTTATTATCACCATCAAGCGACCAACTAAGACAATCTGCATCATCTGCATTTTTTTATTTTAGTTTGAGAAAATTAAATGTGGATACTTTTTAGGAGTACATCTTTGTTTTTCTTACCACTTGATTCACAATCACTTGCTTCATAATCTGATCCTTCAGAATCATCAGAAAAAAATGAAGGAGCAACTACATTCGGACCTGCAAGAAAATATTAAATGGAAAATCATTATTACGTAAGACATAACAATGACGCAATATCACATTCATTTCACCTTCATTAAAGTCATTACTTTCTTCGTCATCATCACTAACAATCTCATCTGCGAATAATTCTCTACCAAATCCAAGATAATTTTCCTTCCCTTTCCGGTTCAAAGGTTCACGTCCATTTAACAAAACATCATTAATGTTTGATCGCGTTTCCTCTGTTTCATAATTAAAACAACTATTAATTAGTTATTCTTGTTACCATAAGAATAGACAGACAAAAGCTTAACAATGCTAGAATCTAATATTTACCTCTTAACATATTTCTAGAAAATGAGGCACTACCTGAATTTGTTACATCTGATAAAGGAGTTCTGTCCTGACTACCTTCAAGAGGATTCATGTAGTTTACTCTGCTATTTGATCGTGGAGTAACAACAGGACTACTACATTCTACCAACCAAATATTAAACGCATTATTGCTTCATAAACATAAAATAGCAGTTGCTTTGCAGGATAAACACAGAGTAAATTAATAAAATAAACAGTACTTGCAGCTATTTCATTCAAATGGCATGACCTAGGCAAGTCACCAAGTTTTCTCCTCTTTCCCACCAACCTAAGAATATTTGGCGTGGATTCTTTCAACATACCTGCATTAGAGACAAAACAATGGGTAGTCTAAACATAAGCCTAAGTATGTTTGCGGTTTAAATTTTGTAAGAATTAGAATCTGTACTTGTAGGTGTTTTGTTTTGGCTCCCACTACTAACTATTGCTGGGGTAAACAGAGGTGATCGGTTCGTCTTGGTTGACGGAGTATGAACGTTGGCCATTGATCCTGTTAACACGGGTGCTAAACAAACACAAACAGAAGTCTTACTTATATTCACACATACAAAGAGAAGGTATTCAATAACAACAAACTTACCTGTGCTAGTACTCTTTACCTGTGGAAGAAGATAAAGCACAACGATCAGCAACAGCAAACTCGACAACCACATTCTCTTTGTTACGATTCAATTATTTCATTCTTTTGTACTTCTGACCATAATCTGCATTCAAATCTTCCAGGTTAAAGAACTTGTCACCTTCTTCACCACCCATACCTTGCACAATGAATCAACCCGTACTCAAATGGAAGACACAGTTAAGAAGACACAGGTAAGAAGCTATTCAAGCTATTCAAGTGCTCACATGTATACACAATATTCAAGTGGGTGAAGACACTATTCAAAAGAGAGGGAGAAGTCACTAATTAACCTAAACAAACTAATTAGATTTTGAATTTCAAATTCAAAAGTATATAGGACACATTCTTACCTTCCAAGAGAAGCTTCAAAAGCTTTCAACATAAGCTTTCTTCTCATCCAATATAATCTTTATCCTCATCCAATATGTAATTTTAGAAAACTAATCAGTGGCAACTTTAGTAATTTTTTATAATTTGGTGGGTACAATGCTAAAAAGGGGTGGAAGTTACTATTCAAAAGAGCCAGTAGGAACTATTATATACATAGAAGCCTGGCTGTACAGAGTGGAAGCATCAACTCCAACTGCATTACCAGCAAAATGGCTCTTGACATTGAAGTTCTCTCTAAACAAAGCATAAAACCATCTGTTCCAACACCCCAACACCTCAAAAAATACACCCTTTCATTTCTGGATCAAATCATACCTCATGTTTTCGTGCCACTAATCTTCTACTACACCATAGATATTGACCAAGCCCAAAACAATCTCACATCCAACCACCTCAAAAAATCTCTGTCAGAGACGTGAACTAAATTTTATCCATTAGCTGGCCGATTTGTTGACAATAGCCACGTAGACTGCAACGACGAAGGTGCACTGTATGTTGAAGCCCAAACCAACTACAACTTACAAGATATTATTCGTGATCCGATTCCTAACGAACTCATCAACTTGATTCCGCTGGAACTGGATGATGCAAATGTGGATCTCAACTTTGCAATTCAGGTTAATTTCTTTAAATGTGGAGGGATCGCTATTGGTGCTGTTTTTTCCCATAAGCTTGCTGATGGCTTATCGTACGTGAATTTCATGAATAGTTGGGCTGCTATTGCTCGTGGGGAGCCCAACGTACCATCTCCGATTTTAGATTTGGCGAATTTATTTCCACCGCTAGATATGTCTGGATTGAAAAATCGTAAAGTTGTTTCCAAAAAAAATATAGTTTGCAAGAGGTTTCGATTTGATGCATCTAATATCCTCGCGTTAAAAAACAAATGTACTGAAGATAACAAAAATAAAGGGACAGAGGATCAGACACAACCAACACGGTTTGAAGCATTGTCAGCCTTCATTTGGAACCGATATATGGCTGCCACAGGAAAAAACGCAGGGGTACCCAGGAACATAAACAAAATGGTAGTGGCAGTGAATCTGCGTACGCGATTTGATCCGCCACTTCCAAAGCATTATTTTGGAAATATATATTGTACGGCCATTTTTACACCATCCATGCAGAATGGGGGAAATGAAGATTATGGGGATTTCGTTAACAAGGCGAGAGAGGCAATAAGGTGCATTGACAAGAACTATGTGGAGAAGCTAAGGAAAGGTGAAGATTATTTGATGTATATGAATGACGTGAATAAAAGATTTGATGAAGGAGAAGTGTTTACTATGTCTTACACTAGTTGGAGCAAGTTTGGTGTGTATGATGTGGATTTCCGGTGGGGAGATCCAGTATGGGTGGGAGCTGTTCGACTCACGTTTAGTCATGTGGTTACTTATTTTGACAATAAAGAAGGTGATGGAATTGAGGCATGGATTAACTTCAAGGAGGATGATATGGCTAAATTTAAAGCTGACCAAGACCTCATGTCTTTTGTTTATTCCCAACTGTCTGATTAAGATATTAAAACCATGGTTATGGAAATCAGAAATCGGACCAAATCGGTTGATCTACTGATTTACGATTTATCGGAAATCGGGAATTTATCGGAATATTAAATCGGAATAAAATCGGATATAATTTAATATTATTTTTAAAATTTATATATGTTATGTGATATAGTGTCGTGCATCATGACATTATTAAACATAAATTGGGCCTATGTAATATGGTATGTGCATATAATGGCCCATACTATTATTAAAATATGTTATATTCCTAAGTTGTGCTAGACAAAAACAAACTTGTACTGCTGTACTCCATCTTTAACTAATAAAATTGAATCTTACACCTCCTTATCTTCTCCTTCTTTTCTTTTCAGGCCTTCTGACCCCCTACATATTCTCAACTGAGCTGTCGGACTGGGTTCTTCATTTTCAAGTTTATTCTTTTCCTCGTCCAACTTGCACGCTGCTCTACCAAATCTTTCCAAATCACATTTTCACCTCTTCGATTTCTTCGAAGTTGACACGATTTTCAGCGATTTTGACCCATTTGATCGGAAAATGTTTTTTCCGGCGATTTTACCTATCAGATCGGTAACTCTCCTATCAGCGATTTTTCGGCCGATTTATTAGATAAGTCGCCGATTTTAGAACCCTGATTAAAACCCTTAATGTGGTGCCAAATTTGCCATGTAATTAAAATTATTATGTTCTATATTTTCTCTCTTTTATATCATATTTATCACAATTTTTTTTCCAAAAAATACTTCGATTGTTAGCACTTCAAGATGCCCGCTTCAATAATTTAACAACAAAATGTATAATCTAAATATATTAGAAAAATAATATTTTATATATTATTAGGACTGCAAATAGAATTGGCGCCCTACTTTATAGAATGCCAACTCTTGGCACCTTAGAACAACTCCAGTGGTGGATGCCAAGAGAGGTGTTAACACCATATGGCACGATTCGACTTCGCACTCTTGTTAGCACTTTATTGTAGTTGTTGGGATGTATTTGGATATCAAGTGAGGTGGCATGGGGTGTCAATTTGGGGTACTAAAAGTTGGCATCCCATAAAGCAAGTTGACAACTTCATTTGTGGTCCCAATGATGAACTATTATAACAACTAGGGACTTTTGCCCGCGCTACACAAACTTGTTATCCGAGTTTTTGCTTGAAAGAAGCGCAACCGATAAACTTTTGTATAAATGAAAAAAAATCGGTATATCGTATTCTGAGCTGATGAGTTCTTAATTATATTAACAAACAAATACGAATACATAAAGATGCACCTAAATAATATATTCATCATTTTCAAAGAAAAGTACAGGAACCTATTGCTTGATTAAAATCACACATCAATGTCAAGATTATATTCGCTATAAAGATTTCAGCGTTAAGTAATTGACGATTATAAGATGTGAACATAGTAACAATCCAGATGCTTTGTTAATTAATATAACATGTACATTACCTCAATTATGATGCATAACAGGTATAGTTAGTAGCCAAAAATGTTCATCTGCGTGAGTCATAACTTTCTGCTATACTCTTTATACTAAGCATAATATGATATTTATTGACCTTTTTGGAAATGTTTGACAATGCTTAAAAAGTTCAATAATGCATAATGTCAATGCTTAAAATGTCCAATAATGACAAATAAAATGTTGATGATCAATTTGAGGATTACTAAAGGGCTACTATTATATATGAAGTGGACTAAAATAAATTTTCAATCTTAAGTTTTTAACAAATATACTGAAAACTAGGCTTCGTATGGTGCATCAAAATTCAACTGGCAGTATCTTATTGCTAGATTAAAGATTATGTATTTGATAAACTTTTCTTTGGAATATGAGATCTAATAAGATTACTAACTACATACTAAAGGAATGGTTGCTATGAAGTCTTTCATACAAAGATATATGAGACAGTATTAAATTAGAATCAATAAGTTTACTAATTAAATTTTACACATTATACATTGTACTATAATATATAGTTAGTCTGCATAATATTCTTAAGGTGCAAATTTAAGGAAGAGTGAGACATTATTAAATTTTTTACGTCCTTAATTCCATTAGGTTACTTTTGTCAGTTTTGGCAACAATGGTGCCACTAAGAAAGATTAAGGTGATCTTAACATTGGAATACTTGTTTGCTAACTACTTCACTTATCATATATGATTATTAATAAAAAGTAATAACACATATAAATTGAAATGCAATCCTACATTGCTTATTGTACATGCATTGAAAATTCACACCATATGTTTAAATACAGAAATCCATAACACGTCCTTGGCTAAATAAAGAAAACATAGCCGGACAAAGATGGGAAATAATTACCTGATATATGAGCCAACACTGCGAGATGGTGATCAATATTTTGCCTGAGAAACAGATTTCGAACTGAGTTGTAGAACATCGCTTGATCAATATTGTTACGAACTGCAAAATCTATGAAACAACGAAATCGATCACGTGTTACCTCAAATGGATTCTGATAAAACTGATACAGTGCCTACCAATCCATCTTGTACAAAACTTCTTTGATTCTGAGTGAGGTTTACCTATTTAGCCAAGTCATTAACAGTCTTGAAAAACTGTTGAAATCATCTGAATGGATAATAATGTAAGAAAAAATCAAACTGATAATGTCCGACTGAAGATTTTCCATTATTTTGGTTATTCTCAGAAATCACAGTTGTATGAAATAGATAATATGATAGAGTAAGAACACTGTGAAAAGGTGTCTAGATGAGATAATGAAAAGGTTGTGTTAAATTAGTTATAATTATACTTAATGAACTTATCATCAATTTGAATCCATGCATGTGTAACAGTGAGGCCAAATAGACTATTCACCTTCTTATAATTACACTTTACTACATTAGTCTTTTGCATGACACTATTTTTCTTGGGAGATCTAATATATAAAATGCTTTAACTCTAATATCCCCACAAATGTCATGCCGTGTTTAACAATACCTGTTTGTTTAATTGTACAAACAGTTAAATCTCGATATTATAATACTTTATAACTTCTGAAATATGGGTTAATTATATCTAACTTCGGTGAATCCAAAATTAAGTAATATGGTTTAATATCATATATGTTAGCATAAAATATATTAGTATAAAATATAAAGTATGTCATACAACGATAACATTTTCTTTTAATTTAATATTAGTAAAAAATTATCCCTTTAATATCATTCGAAGCAATAATATAAACAAACTAATGATAACTGGTCTTCCATATAATTATAAATTTTATCAACATTTTATATTTAATATAAAATATATTTGATCGAAAATGACAGTAGTTTATCCATGGTGAATTTAATTAGAATATAGTAAAGGCCATACAAAATTTAAAGGTAAATAATGCATAAAAACTTAAATTTTGTACCGTACTTAATTTATACATTAACAATTTATTTTATTTTCCAAAATTGTAACTTTAAATATATATATATATAAATTCATAAATATAATTTAGAATTAATCGGGTAGAATTTAAGATAGAATAATAATATACGTTTATAACTACATATTATATTTTTTAAGAAAAATGTAAGGATTATATTACAATTAAAAAATATATAAATAAAATGCATTAATATTGAATTTATATCCAAGTTGAAAAAAGTAAAACTCATGTTATCTAAGTGGTATATGGTTGGAATACATTTGATATATCGTTGAAACATAAAAGTAACTTTAAAATCTAATTGCTTTACAATTAGGCAATATATACTATTATGTTGAAGCAGAGAAGAAACCGTCAAACATCCTATACGCTTACCAAGTTGATTGATTATGCAAAATACACAATACCAACAAAGTTCATCAATGGAGGTATGTTAGTTTTTTACCGAGAAGGAAGTTATTTGGTTATGTTCTTATTTACATTAAACCTATACGACTTTCTTGCAGATGATACATGTTTATGTCAAGTTTATTGTACTTAGTAACTACTCATGCTTCCATTTTCATATTTAATTTGTACTCAAATTTAACATGCATGTTTGTCATATAATATTTCGTATATTCAATGTCAATCCATATTTTTGAAATCATTGCTTTAAAATCATGTTTCAACTCATTATTTTATTTATATGTTAGCATTTTCATAATTTTAGAGCTTTTATATTACTTTTACCATAATATCAAAGCTCCTACTTTTTAAAGAAACAATTGTGATTCTAAATGAACAATTAACTGGTGGTAACACAAAATTAAAGATTGTGGAAGATAGAAGATGAAGTGACTGCAATTAGAGCAAACGGGAGATGAAAGTTGGGATTATTGATAAGTGCTTGTAAAGCAAGGTTCTCTGCCGATTAGAGTAAGTTTGTAAAAGATAATTGAGCAAGAACAGAGCACAATATACTCTTTAAATGACTGGAGACGGAGAAAATGAAGTGAAATTTGAAATAGAATTGCTTAAGAAACCACATTACATGAACATCGACTAAGATCAAGTCAATTCTTAGATATATGTTTTGTGACTAATCTCTTCATGTTCTAATCTGGATTAAGTTTAACTATTTATTATATAATTATTATGATAAAAGAATTTTCGCATGCTTGTTGTGGATCAAATGTTTTAGGCATTCAGACACTTGCTACAGATTCCTTACTTCTCCTGCAAAATGATAAAAATCTAATACAATTTCATTGCATCAATATTAAGATGAATATATATAATTTTGAGTAAAATAATGATTACCATTTCGATCTTCTTGCTAACTGGCATTGCAGAGTCCGGAGTCCTGCTAGAGTCACAAAAATCCATTAGCCGCAAAACTGACAATTGATGAAGCATCATAACTTCATATAACCAAAAAATATAAGACATTATTCTAAAACTAACAAAAGGAATTAGACTTATATCAGATATGTTAATTACTGAAATCTGAGGTGGACTTGAAACATCAGTGAGAGACGTGCTTGTTACAGATGCTTCATAAAGGTCAGTGGCACAAAATAGAAAACCGCCTTTGTTATGCTTATCTTATCTAACAGTGATTATAGCAGAAAGATCTTTTCCATCCAAGGAAAGGAGAACATTAGAAACCAATTTGGGATCTTTATAAATAAATACCAACACGATATTTAGGATAATTTCTAATACAGATGATTAGGGAGTCTATTATTAACTGAGGAAGGTACTAACACCTTTATAAAAATAAAAAAATAAATGATATACAATTACATTCTTACATTATATGTGTCCTTCCTGAGATTGGTAGCAGATTGTGAAATCATTGACTTTACAACAAGGTCACAACGCATGAACCCGTAGAATCCTCAGCAAAAACCTTTGATTCTGAATCTAAAAAAAGTTAATACATTCATTAAATTAATTTGTAAAGGTGAGACAATATAAGACTTATTATTATTATTATTGGGAGATAAAACAGTTGATCATATACCACTTTTCGATAACTAGAATGATGTGAGGACATTCAACACATTTATTGTTTCTATCAATCTTAGTAACTTCAGTCTGAAACTTGTTGTATGAATTGTACCACCAGAAAGAAAACTCCTCGAAATTGGCAATCACAAATGTGGAGAACATGTTCTTCTGTTTAATTCGAAACAAAATGAGGAACGGACAAATATACGCTGAAAAAGTTTTGTACAAACTTAACAGTGCATCAAATTTATAATCCGCACAACCTTAAACAATTCTTTAGGATTCAACATTAGTTGGCCAGTAGACATCATCTCAAATGTTGGAATGACGATAGTTTCCGAACTCTGACCATCTGGAAAGCAGGGGTGCGGCACCCCCAACTGTACTGTGCACTGCATACGTTCCGGTGCGGAGGTGCGCGAGGGTGCAGCTTCAAACGTACGGGGTGCGCTACCATGGCCTGTCCCCATATATCACAGTTCAGATTCGTGGGGGTGCGGGAAGGGCATGACTTGTAATTTTTTCGACATCTAGGAAACCGTTGTTGCCGCCATTCTCCTCCGTCATCATTGTTTCTCCGCCTTTGTTGTCATCTGTTTGATAATTTAACTTCATCTCCATCTTTGATTCCGTGTTATCAATCATCAACCTCAAATCTTTTAACAAAAATTCTGACTTTATCTCCATCTTTTATTCCTTGTTATCAATCATTGTTTCTCCGCCTTTGTCGTCATCAGTTTGATAATTTATTTTATTGTTTTTTATTAGTGTGCTAAATTTATTGTAAAGAAAAGGAATCAGTATGATACTCATAATCAAATAATAATTTTTTAATAAATAAAATAAATATATAAATAAAACAATATATATATATATATAATATTTTTAATATTTTAATATTTGTTGTATCCCCCCGCACCCGAATTCCCATACTTTTACTTTTGTCGAATTCTCGTATCCCCGCACCGTTCACCACCACACCCGCACTTCATAGCTGACCATTATCATTCACAGAAGACTTATAACAATCTTCTTGAAGCCTTGGGATATATTAGGTTATTATATGATTGTTACAATGAAACATATGAAAAAACATAAGGAAAAAGTACAAAACATACTCTTATATATTTCCAATTTAGTGCTTGTTAAAATAGCAGTGACATGCTTCTGTAATTCAGCAAAATACTAATTATTAACAATCTTGGCACACTCTCCCCAAATAGAAACTCTATGAGGAACACTACATTAAAATATAGGAAAATAAAGCATGCTGATTCATAACAATTTAGATTTAATAAACCAAAACAAAGTAATCAATTACTCAACATATGTAGTATCATTTAACTTAGCTCGGAAAATCTCCTTGTCTTCGTATCTAGTGTTAATAATCCTCTTCAAATTCATCAACTACACCAATAACATCTAAATCATTTTAAAAATTAAAATATTACAAAGTCAACATAACATTAAAATGACAATACAAAAAGGCATGAAACTAATGATGTATATAGAATATATGCGGCGTACACCACATTTTTATTAGGCTCGTACATAACAGTCTGGCTGTAGAGATCTCCAAAGTCAGGGAATTCAAATTTCTGCATAGCCATCGTCGAGTTATCAATAGTAGGTTCAAAGTTAGTACCATTATTGAACTTTATAGTATGATTCAATTATACATGCTTCAAAAGGCCAATCGAATCATTCACTACAAAATCTTGTATGACGTAAATACCACCGTCTCTCACATTCTTCCCAATAACATCCCAAGTGTCACCATAGACAAAAGTATGAACGTGTGTGTTCTAAAATAATAATAAAAATCATCAATGATTTATGTTATCTAACAATGATATGTTATTTATTTTTAAACAATAATATAAAGAAAATGAATTATATATTTACAACTTTGGAAAAGGATAATACTCACGTCACCATCTAAGAAAATAAGATTATGGCTTTTGGTAGTTTTATTATCGGGAAAAGCAGCTGGCCAAATCTTTGTTACTCATGCTTTAATCTTCCAGTTCATTCTTGATTTCTCAATAACATTAAGATGATTAAATGCAAACATGACCATATCCATTTCTTAAAACCTTTTAGTAACATAGGAATGAAAAATAAATAGTCATATACATGTGCTATGTACGACAATGAGAAATATATGTGAAATTATAAACACTAACCCTCGTGAATGCATATGGATAACTTGAGAATTAGAGAAGAAAACTGTAATGATTTGTAGTATTTGTGATGAACTTACATAAGTTAAATACATTGGAAAATGTGTGAGCATATTAAAGATCTTAATTGATAATGATTGGAGTTAATTTGCAACAAACTATCTAGTCAATGAAAAAAGGTTTGTTAAGATATGGTCTTATCATAAAATTAGTAATTGATTTGTTTTTTATACTTAATACCAGTTTGTGATTCTGAAGATATGTTATATATAAATAAATATATCCCAAAACATATTCAACTTCATAAAATTAAGTATTTTAGAGTTAGTTTAGCAGAAAACTATATAAAAATATTTACTTTATCTTTAACAATTAGATACATTCTAATCTCTTCATAAAAATAATACTACTTCATAAATATCTGAAAATTAAGTATCTTAGAGTTATTTTAGCAGAAAGCTATATAAAAATATTTACTATATCTTTAAAAGTTAGGAATATTATTGCTGCATAATAAAAATATGAAAGCATAAATATATATAGAGACCATTTGTGGTATAAGAAAATGTTCAAACATCTTAATAAAGTGGAAGTCATCTATATTAAAATGAATGCACTTGGTTCATTTTCTTTTCTGTTTCAAAATGTTGCTATCTAGGTGTTCAATGTTTATCATAGTTTAACTATTTTCTAACAAATTTTTAGTTTGACCATTGGAATGTACCATTTTAATTATGTAGATGACTTACGAATTTTTAATATTAATAGGACGTGGACCCGCGCTCAGCATGAGAAAATTACCATAAAGTAAATGATAATTTAATTTTATTATATTTTTAAAACTATATACGTGAATAATTTCCCTAAAGCTACGTAACTTCAAAGAAGGTCATAACTTAATGAATGAAACTAACCTTGTTAAGATAGCAATAAAATTAGCATTGAAATTGAACTTGTTGTATGAAACAAGACAATCACTAAAAAAGATTCAGAGTGCTATTTCTACACAGGTTCTTAGTTTCAACAACTTCAATAATGTTCCCTATAACTTAAAGATGAAAAATAAACTTGTTGTGAGAGTAAATGTCAAACTTCATCAGAATCATAATCATGCAGCTTTACCTACGCTACCCCATGCTTATGGATATTCTTATCATAACAATGTCCATACACAACCTATTCAATATTTCTATCTTTTCACTTAAACCTACTACTCTTCTTGGTATTATTAGTGATTCAAAAGTCATATTAAAAGATAATTCTCTCGATTGTGTATATTAGTTTTCAAAAATTTCATCGAGTCTAATTATTTCAGCCAACATTACTCGACGTCGCCTCACGACGCCGACTCGCATTTTGTAAAAGATAAATTGATATGGTTAATGAGGAAGCGGGGGCGTTATAGTAATTAGTGAGGATTGCGGTTGCGATTGAATTTAGATACATAAAAATTTAAATGATTTATGTAATAAAATAATTAAAAAATAATATTATAACCATAATTTCTTTCAAGTGAAAATACTAAATTTTGCAATAATTTGACAGTTTTTTTAAATCTTCAAAAAATTCATTAAATATTAAAATTTAAGTTTAATTGATTAATAACTACATTTTAAATAAAACTTGATCTAAAATTTTATTATTACATATGATTTTCGTGACTGACAATTTTTTATTAGGTTTTATTTAATATATTTTATTTAGAACATTACTCATAGTTCAATTCGTTCAAAATAACCACTGTACACTCTATTATACTCCACCGACACAATACTATGTCACCAACACTCTTTTATCAGTTAATTATCAAGCGTGATACTCCTTATCGAGTATCATCTATAATATTAAAATTTTTGAATAAGATCGGCACACCTAGAACCTAAATCAAAGTGCCTTATATTTATCTTTTTCAATATTTTTAAAACCCAAATAATAAAATATTGAACCCTGAATATGAAAAATCCGTTTAAATGGGTCAATGCATGAATTTTTAAAATTATTGATTGAAGTTCCACACTAAAATTAAGGTGTAACTCCAATTTAGGGCCTAGGCCCTAAAGGCCCTAAACCCTGAAGCTTTAACCCTAAATAGAAATATTTTTTTTAAAAATTTAAAAGCCAAAATAAGAATTTTTTTTAAAATATTAAAAAATATTAAAATAAGGTATATGCTTAAATTTTAAAGATTATTAACTAAACATTTAAAAATTAAAAAAAAAGAAAATTACATGATCCCCGATAACCCTTAATACTCCATCGTTAAGAATATCACACCTATACTTCACCGATAAGGAGTTTTACCTACTCTAATATTTATCAGAATCAAAATCATGCAGATTTATATACGCTACCTATCCACATATTATTACTATATTTTGTTTTTCATTCTAAACCCTGTACTTCTGGATATTGTTATCATAACAATGTACATACACAACATATACAAATATTAATATTTTATCTTTTAACTTAAACCTACTACTCTTCTAGGCATTATTAGTGATTCAAAAGCCATATTAAAAGAAAATTCTCTTGATTGTGTATATTAATTTTCGTAAATTTCATTGAGTCTAATTATTTCAGCCAGCGTCTCGCATTTTGTACATGATAAATTGATATGGTTAATAAGGAAACATGGGGTGTTACAATAATTAGTGAGGATTGCGGTTGCGAGTGAATTTAGGAACATTAAAATTTAAATAATTTATGTAATGAAATAATTAAAAAATAATTTGACCTCAATTTCTTTCAAGTGAAAATAATAAATCTTGCAATAATTTTTACATTTTTTGAATCTTCAAAATTTCATTAAATATTAAAATTTAAGTTTAATTGATTTAATAATTACATTTTATGTAAAATGCGATCTAAAATTTTATTATTAAATCTGATTTTCATGATTGACAATTTTTCTTTGAGTTTGATTTAATATATTTTATTGTAGAACATTACTTGACATTATGTCACACCACTATTTTGTATTTTAATATTAGAAAAGTTATTAATATTGAAAAAAGTGAATCAAAAAAATATTAATTGATTATAATAACGGGTGATGACCATAAATAATTTTTTTTAAAAGCATAAACCAAAATACTCATAATTCATCTCGTTCAAAATAACCACTGTACACTCCATTGTACTCCACTAGAACAATATTATCCTCTCGACATTCTTTTATAAGTTAATTATCAGGCGTCATACTCCTTGTCGAGTATCATCTATAATATTTAAATTATTAAAAAATATTTTATAAAAATAATTTGACCACAATTTCTTTCAAGTAAAAATACTAAATCTTGCAGTAATTTGACATTTTTTCAAATCTTCAAATTTTTTATTAAATATTAAGTTTAATTTTAAGTGAAATTTCATTAATTTATACTTAAAGTATTGTTCTTATCATGTTATTCTTAATATGTTATTATTTTTGATAGGGAATAAATAAATCATGATTACGTAGTTAATGTTGTATTAATTACACATGATTTGGGCTGCAAGGCCCAATAAGAAGATGTATGATATTCAAACCAAAAAGGTTAACACATTGATCAGGCCTGATGGACCAGATCAGGCCTGATGGAACAAAGAATGCCAAAATCCTGATTATTAATTAATTTCGTAATTAATTGATAAGGGAGAAAAATAGCTATTAAGATAAGTCCTAGTGGGGATATAAATTCTTGTAGATTGGCCTCCAAGGAACCTCATGGGATAATGAATCAGCTTCCTACTTCCTAGGACTCCAAATTCCATTCTAATTCACAGACTTGACCACCAAGTCTCCTATACCAAGTCCAATTCAAGGACTCCCAACATCTATATAAGGGGCGTCACCCCAGAGATCAGGACTACGTTTTTTGACTTGATCCTTGGCAATCAGCAAGGTACGTAGGTATCTTGTTAAGGCAGATTGAGTCACGAAACACAAGAGCAGTCAAACCGAGTCTCGAAACTCACGTTTCTTAGTAATAAATACAACAATTATATATCTTAGTTTTTAATACATAACAATTTTTATATAAATTATATTGAAGCATGTTTATTTTTAAATTTTTATATATCATTTTTGAGATTGGATTTATAAAATAATTTTATTTTACCATAAAATAATATTATTGATGTTACATCAATCTCAAACAACCTTATAAGAAATTATTTTATAAAATTCAAAATTGTATTATTATTTTATAAGAAATAATTTCTTTTTTGCATAATTTTCTATTGATAAGAAATTATAATAAAGAATTACATTCAATAATTTTTGTTTAGATCTTATATTCTTATAAGTTTTATTCTTCCCGAATATTTTGATAATGATTAAATGTTAAAAATATATATAAAAAGAATTAAGTTAATGACTTTGAAAGGTAATTAATATATACCATATAACATATTAGTCAAAATGATATATTTTTAGTATGTAACTGAAAAATTTAATGAAAATATAAACTAAAATCAATTAAGTCTTTCAGAATATAATATTCTAGAACAATTTTTTAAAGATGCTTTGTTTATTATAAAAATGGGAAAAAAAATTCATCCAACTATAAAATTACTCTTTTTTAAAAGATATTAACTGAAATATTTTAAATTTTTTATAATTTAATATTTTGGAAGAACTTTTTAAATATACTTTATTTTACACTAAAAATGAGAAAAAAAACTATAAAGAGAATTAATTCAATTCTAAAATTTAAATTTTTTAAAACATAAAATTAAAATAACTTGACTATTCCATTAAGAAAGATTATATTACTATTAGGCTAAACGTAGATGTGTAAGTAAATACTAAAATTAGTGTAAAATACCACAATATTAACATTTTTTATTAAGTAACATATCTTCCTTAAAAAAATAAGATTGTTAAATATACATCTACATCAAATATTTAATACACACGTCCTACTCCTAATTCCAGTTGAAGATTTCACTACTCAACATATGTTAAAATTCTGAAAATTTGATACATTTTACATTTTATTATAACGTTAAAGATGATCACATCAATAATTATAGTTTTCTACAGGTGTACAAACTTGATATTAATGTAGTCAAGACTTTACAAAAAGAGCAACATGATTCATGTTGGAGGTTGCTTAAATATTACACTATAGATCTTCACACAAATTATTCTCAGCATAATATAACAGAGTCAGAACTTCTTGATGAAATTTGTAGATGTGTGCCCTGATTTCTTATGGCCGTTTTTCTTGGAGAAAGTAAACAACACCTTCCATAATCACTAATTCCTGCAGAAATGGTACATATCTTCTCATGCCTCCTTTATGTATATATTCCTTAACACCTGTTGTATTATATGTTATGTCCAGATTTCATATTATAAGTTCTGTCCAGGTCTGCAAAAATGAACTTCACGGGCACCTTCACTTGCACACCAGTCCAAGTAACTGGATAATGCTAATAAGATTAAAGGGAACCACTCTTTTTATTAGGCCTGGGAATATAATAAAATTTTATTAAGATTTTATTAAGTCACACATATATCCTGGCTCTTGCAAGTAACTGGATACATCAAGTAAATTTGTACTGTTTTGCGTTTATTACCAAAATATACATCTACATAAAACAAAAATCATTAAGCAAATATACAACGAATGGGCTAGATGGATGATCACAAACTACCAGTCTGATCGAAAACATTGCAGCCTTAAATTTTTTTACACTTTTTGACATGATTAATTCTGGAAAAAGAACTCCACCAACCTTTTGATCTCGGTTCTTTCGTCTATTCCCATATCTCTCCCAAATCCACTCATATTATACCCTACATAAGGAGAATCTCAGTTGAAAGTAAAGTAGGTGATCACATCTGCCGCCAAACTATAATTTATGGTATTAGCTCTTCTAATCACCTCATAATGGTCCTGCAGCATTTTCACCAAGAGAAAGATCTATAAACATTTAAAAGCTTAGCTATACTATAGAGTAGAAGAAGAAAAAGAATAATTAAACTTGAACTTCAGAACTGATATGATAGGACCGAATATTTCTTCCTTTGCGATTATCATATCATCCTAAGCAAACAAAAAAACAAAATCCCAACTTGCATAACCATGACCTGACAATATTTTTTATGATTATCATATCTGAGTTGGATGCAACAAAAGAAAAGGAATGTACCTTAACATCAGTAAATACAGTTGGATGAATATAAAATCGCTTTTGACCAAATCGCTTCCCACCAGCTAACAAAGTGGCACCTTCCTCTTCGCCATGATCAATGTAAGAAAGTATTCTATTAAACTGTTTCTTCTCGACCTACACCAACAGTAATATATAACATGGTTTCTGATAAACTGCACAACTAATTTTTAAATTCCAAATCAATGCTTTTGTTAGATACATATCATAGTTAAAAGATATTTATAATTCCATGGACATACTTGATGTCCTTGTTGGGAATCTACACCAAGCAGATCCAATTTCTTCGTAAAATCATCATAAATATCTTTCTGGGGAAAGACATGGAAACCACCCATACAAATTTCTCCCTGGAATTACACAAACAATATATGTTCATACATGTCCTTCTGTATGAATTCGATGATAAAATTGAGACGGGCAATATAAAAGAATCTACTTGCCTTACTATACAGACTTCCTAAAAGAGCTAGATCCACTACTTTATCAAGCTCTGCATCACCGAATATTATGACGGGAGACTTGCCCCTAGTTCAAGTGAGACTTATTTTAAATTGCTCATTGCTGCAGCCTGCATTACTAAACACCCTACCTCTGTCGATCCCGTGTAACGTACCCGTTGAACGTACCAAATTTTTTAGTCTAATGAAACATACAAATATATTTATAAGAATCAAGATTTCTTTTTCTTAAGTTGAGCTTGCAACAACCTTATCAACGTCCATATGAGAACTAATAGAAGTACCAGCTACGGGCACCAGCAATGGAATGTCGACTTGTATAACAATTCTTTCTCTCTAAATTCCTTGGCAAAATTCTAATAATTTTTTTATATTTATTTGTTACCTTCGCATCTGCAACTCCAATCACTGGGCCTTCCACTCCGCTGAACGCATTATTGAACAATCCACTCTGCAATAATCCACTTTCCATGGGTAACAATCCAAAATCTGAGTGAAGTACCGAAGTCTGGTAATATGAAGTCATGTTCTTAAAATAGGGAAAGAGATATTATAATTAGAATAGTCTAAGTCTCGTTTATTAGAAAGAATCACAATAAAATTGGAAAAACAGACCTTTCATGGTATTAAAATAGAAATTAAACCCCTATTTCTAATACAATCTAAATGGTACAAAAAATGCATATATACTTCCCTTAACACTTCACCTTATGTATGAGCTAAAAAATATATAATAAAAACTAATTACTTATAATATTCAGAAAAAATTTCTAATATGCCCATACAAAATTACCTAGCTATATCCCGATTCTCATGGATTTCTGAATCTTTGACCCACAGGAGGTCTCTTGGGAAGATATTCATATCAGAGAGAGTAGCAGTTTCCATATCAATAATTTTGGTACCCTTGTGAAGTATCTGGTTTTCCTTGACAATCTACAAACATCAAGTTATAATGAAAAAAATAATAGAAGAGATAATTGTTAGGCACAAAGCATGCGATAATAATTCACGCAAGTATACGCGTTCACAAGTAATATAAAATGATTTGTACTTCGTTCCCACAGAGACTCTGATTAATTATATTTAATTAACACTTACTCACCAATGTATGATTACTCTTCAATGTCAAGACAATAACACTTAAGGTTGATTAACTAATTATTAACTATGAGAATTAAATACTTAAATTAACACTTGATTTAACAATATTAAACACACATGAGATCATAACTTCATTACTACTTCATTCAATAGTCATTGTTATTACCCTTAGCATATAACGGTGATGATATTAATCGAATAACATGAAACTGATAAAAGCCAACTTTCGTTGCACAAATACCATTCTACCAAGCATCCACAATTAAGATAGAAGTTTAATAGGCATCAATTATGTTGAGACCCTATATGTCTACAGAATTTGACAACATAACGATTTAAGCGCAAGTTATTCATTATGATTACACAGGGCAAGTAAAACGGTTAGAGTTACCCACTAATCATGCATACAATACATGAACCTATGCTGGCATTGCAAGTTCTATATCTCAAGATTCACTGTCGCTTCACAAGAGATTAACACGCTATCTTATATGTTCGCGACACACATAAGATGAATAAGCACAACCTATGCTAGATATCATACAATCATCACATACCAAGTTATTAAACAATTAACTAAAGAAATCCATAGTAAATCCGCTACAACCCCATGATCACGATTAACCCATGATAGAACTCATCGTCACCATGGGTTCATATGAAAACATGATAATAACACAACGATATAAACTAATAAAAATACTTAATAAAAACAGAGCACGTCACAAGAGTATTAAGGTTCAAAGAGTATAGAAAACTAGCATCCACTGTTACAACGAATTAAAAGAATCACAAGATAAACGTATTCTTCCTCTTCTTCGTTGTTGCGTGCTAAACGGTCTTCTTAATCTTCTCTCCTTGTTACTTGCTCCTTGCTTGTTACTTGTTGTTGTGAAAATGTCTCCCAAGATTACTTATATAAGAGTCCACAAGAAACAGCAGTTGCAGAAGCCCAATAGAACTCAAATTAGAAAATCCAGAATCTGAAAATCCGACCCCAGGCGGCTGCCTCCAATCCCACGCGGGTGCCTGCTCTCCAGGCGGTCGCCTGCAGTCTCCAAGCGGGCGCCTGCACACCTTCCGGAAAATTCCACTTCTTGCTTCTGATTTTGCTGATTTCTTCGCACAACTCCCCACAACTGGTTCCAAGTACTTCCCTAGGCTTATTATGATGAAATCCCCATAATTACACAAGTTATACCCTAAAATGCAAAAACACTAGAAAAACGCATCAAATACATAAAATACTTGATTTCAAGACACCAATTCAAGCCATTACAAGACGTTCTAAGTGGTATAAAATGCTACTTATCACACCCCCAAACTTAAATCGATGCTTGTCCTCAAGCGTCACAGACTTAAAAACAAAATAAAAACATGCATGAATACAAACTACATGAATGCAACGATCCCCATCGCGACGACTAAACCAACCAACACATGACATCTCAACAAATGCAATTGGGCGACTAAAGATCAATCAAATCACACAAGCTAACATACAACTAGAAACATGGTGTGTGCGAATGCTTAACAGATTTGCTTCGAAACTAGATCAATTATCATTACTCAATTATCCTCAAGGCAATCACAAGATTATACGAAAAATGTATTCTAGACACAAAATGACTTATAACACTTCAAGATCACTGGAGTTTATTACGAAATCATGCTTTTATTCAACACAACAAATAAATGCTTATTTGATCATGCAATGATTGAGGTCCACAAAAGATTTATGCAATGGTACCCGTTTAGTGAGCGTTAGGTTAGCAGATCCCAGACTATAAAAGCCTTAGGTCACTAGGCACAAAGTCCCCTAAGAACTTAATAACTCGAATACCAAAGAGCTCACTCGTGATCAATTATGCATTAAACCATATTTTTTTTCTTTTTTTCGCTCTTTTTTTTTCTTTTTTTCTTTTTTTCTCTCAATTTTTAAAATTTTGAGCAAGTGCATTTCACTCCATCTTGCTCAACCCTAGACTACATATAATACGAGCCGGCTACTAGCCATTTGACGCCTAACCACAACTATCAATGAATTCCAATTTTTACTCCAATTTTATCTTTTCATGCCTTTTATCATTAAGAGCCTATCATATATTCTAAGTATAAGCAATAGATTAACCTCAAAAACCATCAAACTATGACAACAATCTAGTCCTTAAGCATACTTTAAGACTTAGTGAATTTACAAGTGTTTCTAGCATGCATGCCATCCTAACAAGATTCAACATCACTCTAACGCTATCACTACACTCACATCAATATCACATATCAATCAATAAAGCAACACAAAAGGGATCATGGTATATGCATGAGCTATATGACATAATAAAACTAAAAAAAAAACTACTCCCTCCGTCCTTTTAATTTGTTATCAAAAGTATTGGATATGGAGATTAAGAAATATGATATAAAGTAGTAAAAAAGAGAATGAAAAGTGAGTGAAGTGGTGGGACCCATTGATTTTTAATGTATAAAAGAGAGATAGTGGGGTAAAAGTAGTGTGAAAAGGAAGAAAAGTGGGGAAATAAGGGGACCCATTGATTATTTTTGGTAAGTTTTGAAATGTAAAGAAATGAATGGGACATCCAAAAAAGGAAAGTGTAAAGAAATGAAAAAGACAGAGGGAGTATATGACAAAATATGCAACTATATGAGCTAAACTATATGAAAATGCAACTATATGACACACACACAAATATGTTCCTTAACTACCACCCCCAAACTTAAAATCTTCACTGTCCCCGATGAAGGTAATAGAAAGGAACACAGGGTATACCTACTCAAAGAAATCATCATCATCATCACCCTCAGAGGGTGGAGTGTCAGGAGGCGGATAAGCAGAGTCCTCACCAAAAATGGGCCAGTGGATGTCAACTCCAAGGCCTCTAAAAGCAGTCCCAAGCGCTAGGGTGAGCTCCTGCGTAAACCTACTCTGCGACTCATACATCGTATCCATCCTTCTGGAAAGCCTCCTGTACTGGACATTAGCCATACCCGAACCATCTCCTCCCTGGCCTCTGGAAGAACTTGCCTCCCCTTGAGCCTGACTGGGCCTAGCCATCGTAGCACCAGCTGTTGGACGTCCTCCTGGGAGATGATATCCCAAACTATGCTCCTCAGGCTCTCCACCCGTCCACTCCTACATCGCATTTAGCGTCGATGAATAAATAGGAGCGGCCGGCATCTGAAGCTGCTCATAAGAAGGCCAATGAACTCCAACTTCCTTGCACAGCTTCGTGACAATAGAGGTATACGGGATATTGTAATGCGACTTCCCCCTCAAAAACTTCAAAATCCTTTGGTAGATGAACTCACCAAGGTCCACATAATACTCCTCATTCAAAATCCCCCACAACAACCTGGCTCTCTCAACTGTAACCTCATGTGCATGTGAAGAAGGCAAAATATTATCACAAATAAAGGCATTCCATGCACGGGCATACCTGTTCATCGCAACAGCCGGGAAAGAATGATACTCGTTGGATCCCGTCTTAAACTTCCACACCATGTCTGACTGACAGAGAGTAGCAATAATCAAATCTGAGTCAAAATCCTCAGGGGTCTTCTCATTCCAATTCTCCTCCTGGGGCTTCCTTTGTCGCTGCCCAATAACACGGCGAATCGCTGCAGGCTGATAATCAACAGTAATCCCACGAACAACAGAATACCCATTCTTGTTGGCCTTCACATTCACATAGAACTCGCGAACAACACTCATCGGGACCGCCTCAGGTGACTCGCAAAAAGTCATCCAACCCTTCTCTGCAATCATCGGCAAGAACTCACCATCCCTCCATTATGGAAAAAACCCCCTCTCCTTCAAAATCGGCTTAGTCAGAAGCCTAGCATACTCCTCCTCAGCAGCCCTATCCATCAATCGGGGCCTCGCAGCAGTACCCCTTGAAGAATTAACAGTCAGAATTATGCTGTTGCTATCTACAGTTCGAGATCACTTTGGGGCCATTGAAACTGGGAATAAGAGTTGTAGAGTTGTGTTTTGTGTGTAGGAGAGAGTTTGTAAGTTGAAAGTATAATCGATGTATATGGAGAGGTTGTGTGTATATATAGGGTAGGATTAGGCTAATTTGTAGGAAAACAATCGTGGGTAATGGGGTTTGTAGTGTTGTGGTTGTGTTTCTGTGTTTTTTTTTCTATTTTTTATAAGCTAAAAAACCGAATTTTCAAAACTCAGGTCCGCAGGCGGTCTCCTGGAACCAGCAGGCGGGCGCCTGCCAGCAAGCGGCCGCCTGGAACCTGCAGGCGGGCGCCTGCAAGGTCCCTGGAAAAAATATTTTTTCAGCCAGCTTTTTCTGATTTTTTTGGGTTTTTGGATAGAGTACTAAATTCTAAGGGTTCCTATGGTCTCATATCTTGGGTTGCCTCCCAAGAAGCGCTTATTTTACGTCATTAGCTTGACGTAGAGTAGTTCGATCAAGTTGACAATAAAACGGCACTAACCACTTCTCAGTTTGCCGTATCCCCAAAATAGTGCTTCAATCTCTGACCATTTACTTTGAATGCTTGGCCCAGATCGTTCTCAAAAATCTCCACCGCTCCATGTGGAAACACAGTTTTGACGATAAATGGTCCAGACCACCTTGATTTCAACTTTTCAGGAAAAAGTCGGAGACGAGAGTTGAATAGAAGAACTTGTTGCCCCGACACAAATGACTTAGGAGATAGCTTCCTGTCGTGCCACCTTTTTACTTCTTCCTTGTACATCTTGTTATTTTCATACGCTTGAAGTCGAAATTCATCAAGTTCATTTAACTGAAGCATTCGCTTCTTCCCAGCTACATCTAGATTAAGGTTTAACTTCTTCAATGCCCAATAAGCCTTATGCTCAAGCTCTGCAGGTAAATGACATCCCTTACCATAGAAAGTTGAAATGGGGACATCCCAAGTGGAGTCTTGTATGTTGTTCTATAAGCCCAAACAGCTTCATCGAGCTTTAAAGACCAATCTTTCCTAGACGGACAAACAACTTTCTCTAGAATGCACTTGATCTCTCTATTAGACACTTCAGCTTGACCATTAATTTACGGATGATAGGCAGTAGCAATGCGATGATTCACATTATAGCATTGCATCATAGAAGTGAACTTACGATTGCAGAAATACGACCCCTCATCACTTATGATAACTCGTGGCATTACAAACCTTGTGAATATTTGCTTATGAAGAAAACTCAACACTACCTTTGCATCATTCATCGGTAGAGCCTTGACTTCTACCCATTTCGAGACATAATCGACTGGCAGCAAGATGTACTGATTATTGTAGGACGAGATAAATGGTCCCATGAAATCGATTCCCCAAACATCGAAGACCTTAACTTCAAGCATCACATTTAAAGGCATCTCATCCTTTCTAGTAAGATTCCCAACTCTTTGGTAACGATCACACCTTAAAACGAACTGATGTGCATCCTTAAACAACATGGGCCAGAAAAAACCTGCTCGAAGAATACGAGCTGCTGTCTTTTTACCACCATAATGTCCACCATAAACTGTGGAATGACAGTCTCGTAATATCCCCTCCGTCTCACAGAATGGGATACATCTCCTAATGATCTGGTCGGCTCCTTGTCTAAACAAATATTGTTCATCCCACATGTACCACTTCACCTCATGCAGAAACTTCTTCTTTTGAGCCGTATTCATATTAGGAGGCATTATATTGCTAACAAGATAGTTCACAATATCTGCGAACCATGGCTCTTCCTCTTGAACTACGAATAACTGCTCATCCGAAAAAGAATCGTTGATCAATGTCTTATCATGTGAAGTAGAATCGGGATTGTCCAATCTAGAGAGATGGTCAGCTACTTGATTTTCAGTACCTTTTCGATCCTTGATCTCCAACTCAAATTCCTATAGCAAGAGCACCCAACGAATTAGTCTAGGCATCAAATCCTTCTTTGAGACCAGATAGCGAATGACAGCGTGATCAGTGAACACTGTCACCTTTATTTCAAGTAGATAAGATTGAAATTTTTCGAAACCAAAAAGTATAGCTAAGAGCTCCTTCTCAGTAGTGGTGTAGTTCATTTGAGCTCCATTTAGCGTCTTACTAGCATAGTAGACCACATAAAAGATATTATTCTTACGCTGCCCAAGAACTACTTCCACTGCATCATCTCAAAAGGTTCTCTCCAATCAGGTGCCGTAATAGCTGGTGCAATTATTAAACTCTTCTTGAGAGTCTCGAATGCTGCCAAGCATTCATCATCAAATTTGAAAGGCACATCTTTCTCGAGCAAATTGCACAACGGCTTAGATATCTTAGAGAAGTCCTTGATGAAATGCCGATAAAAACCCGCATGACCAAGAAAACTACAGATTCTCTTAACAAAAATGGGTGGCAGAAGATTTTCAGTGACTCCCACATTGGCTTTATCCACCTCAAGGCCCTTGCTAGAGACCTTATTCCCAAGAATGATGCTTTGTTGCACCATAAAGTGACATTTTTCCCAATTGAGCACTAGATTGGTTTCCACACACCTTTTTAGCACCAAACGGAGATTATTCAAACATTCATCAAACGAATGTCCAAAGACGGAGAAGTCATCCATGAACACTTCAACATTATTTCCAATCATATAAGAGAATATGACCATCATGCATCTCTGGAAAGTGGCAGGTGCACCACATAAGCCAACAGAAACTCTACGAAAAGTAAACGTGCCAAATATATAAGTGAAAGTAGTCTTTTCTTGATCTTCCGGTGCAATGCAAATCTGATTGTAGCCCGAATAGCCATCCAGAAGACAATAATACTCATGACCAGCCAACCTGTCAAGCATCTGATCAACAAATGAAAGAGGGAAGTGATCCTTCCTCGTGGCTTTATTCAACTTCCTGTAGTCCATGCATACCCTCCATCCTATGACTGTTCGAGTGGGGATGAGCTCATTCTTCTCATTTGCTACCACAGTAATACCTCCTTTATTAGGTACACATTGCACGGGGCTCAGCCAAGAACTGTCAGAAATAGGATATATGATTCCTGCATCCATCCACTTTAGCATTTCTTTCTTCACCACTTCTTTCATGATAGGATTAAGTCTTCGCTGTTGCTCAATGGTCGATTTGTTACTTTCCTCTAGCAGAATTTTATGCATGCAGTACGAAGGGATGATCCCTTTTATATCTGTTATAGTCCATCCGATGGCCGATTTGAATTCTCTCAAGATCCTCAAGAGCTTGTCCTCATCACTACCTGAAAGGTCAGATACAATAATAATAGGCAAAGTAGATGCATCACCTAAAAAAGCATACCTCAAGTGTTCAGGCAATGGTTTAAGCTCCAAAGTAGGTGCTTCCTTAATAGATGGTTTGAGCTTTCCCTCAGCATTCTTGAGATCAGTATTACCAAGAGATTTAAATGGCATGTCTAGCTTTCGCTTCCAAGGAGAAGCATTTAGATATTGTAACTGCTCATTGCCTTCCTCATCATCACTGTCAAATTCCCCCAATAAGGCTTTTTCTAAGGCATCAGACCTTAGAACATGATCAAGTTCTGAAGTAATTGCAGAATCAATAAAATCCACCTTGAAGCACTCCTCATCTTCTGTAGGGAATTTCATCGCATTGAATACATTGAATGTTACATCCTGATCTTGCACCCTCATAGTAAGTTCACCTTTTTGCACATCTATCAAGGTACGGCCTGTAGCCAAGAAAGGTCTTCCTAAGATTATGGGAATCTTCTTATCTTCCTTGAAATCCAGAATGACAAAGTCTGCAGGAAAGATGAGCTTGTCCACCTTTACTAACACGTCCTCCACGATACCTCGTGGGTATATAATAGAACGATCAGCCAATTGTAGAGACATGTAGGTGGGCTTCAGATCAGGCAAATTCAGCTTTTCGAAGATAGACAACGGCATCAGATTAATGCTTGCTCTCAAATCGCAAAGGCACTTGTCGAATGATAACTTGCCAATGGTGCAAGGAATGGTGAAGCTACCTGGATCCTTAAGCTTTGGAGGTAACTTTTGTTGCAGCACAACACTGCACTCTTCCGTTAGAGCAACGGTATCAAGATCACCCAGTTTCACCTTCCTTGAAAGAATACCTTTCATGAATTTCGCATAACTAGGAAATTGCTCCAGAGCCTCAACGAAAGGTGTAACACCCCCAAATCCGGGGTCGGGGATCCGGGTTGTCACGAGTTCCATTTCCCTTAGTAACACCCAATCTTAATAATTAATCAACTACTCTGTACTGTGACCCCACAATAAACACACACACCACAAGTTATAGCCTTAGAGATGAATATCCAAAAATAATCACAAGTCGTTTTATTCCACAATTATATGCCAATGCACCTTAAATAGGTTTCTGAATAAATTTACATTTCTTTGCCATTATTACAATTCATAATATACATAAGTCTGGTACATCATTAGTTGAAAACTTAGCCTATTGGTAATTTCTACCTCAGCTACAGCGGCCTCAACGCTTCCCGAAAGCTGCGGAACGTTTCCTATCCGCTTGTGAATTGGGAGCTTGGTCCTGTTCATCTTATCTATCTGATGTTGTGTGATGAAAGAAGAAAGCAAGGGTGAGCAACAAGCCCACCGAAATAATATGTATAATAATTTACAATATATGAGCATTCTCATAGTACTCAAGAAAGTCTTGGTTAAGAAGAAATGAACCAAGTTGATATCTTAATGCGATGAAGTCGCAAAATATTCAGTATATATATACATATATACTTTTCAAAATATTGGAAGTCCTCTTCCATGCATAATACACACAGAGTTCCAGTGTATAACTGTATAAAAATATCGTTGCAAGGTGATCTCATATATCTAACCTTGTCTCAACGTTTTTCTGAAAATCTTTGTCATGCATAAGATAATCATTTACTAGATATAAGTTTAAAAGATGAAGTTACAAGATACTCCAATATACTTATATCTTTTCCAAATACTACTTGAACTACCACCGTTCAAGTTATAATTAGTTTTAAAAGTTCATCACATAGATGAGACTACAAGACCAGATTTGAATAGATTAAATCTTTAAAATATCACCAAAATAAAATGAAGTTACGAGATACTTCATTTGATGCAAACATCATTTTGAAAACTTGACCCTGCCAACACTCAACAATCGCCCAATCGTAGCCTTTCTATCGAAGTGCTCCGGGTAGTGTTGCAGAAATATCCAATTGGATGATGAACTCATTACGGGAGTTTGCCGCGCCAGGAAGACCACTTACAATGATCAGTCGTAGTAGTACAACCCCACCATTTTCTACATGTAGAGGAGAACCTGTCGGATTTACTTTTCAACCGAACACTGAACTCCTAAGGAATGGACCGCCTTAGCGGAACTTCCAGGCCAATTGGGCCAATATAATAAGGCTGGGCCGGCGCTACTCGGCCACTTACGCCACTCCTGGTTCAGATGAAATCCATGACTCTGAAACGTAAAGCTCGTCCCCACTTTCCCCAAGTAGAAACTTGTTGATACGGCTCCACCAAGAAGTCGTATCTATTTGGAAAGGAAAACTCACCGATATTTCCCAGGCGATGCCTGTTAATGGATTAACTTGTTCCAAGAATTTTACTTCCCGAGTGTTGGGTAAGTAATCAATTCATTTATCAAAACAGCAACCTTGTTGCGAATATAAAACACACCACAGAGCCGGATCCCTCAGGTTTTGAGCGAGTATTTAAATCCCCTTCGAAAGGAGGATCTTAAATAAAAAAAATGAGTTTTGGGATCCGCTCTAACTTTTAAAAATCATTTTGAAGACACGCAAACATTTTTAAGAATGTTTGGGGTGATGCTGATTTAATAAAATAAATCAGTCCCAATATATTAGAAAATATCTGAATATTATTATTTAAATAATATTCCCATAAAGAATAATCTTTATAAAAATAATTGAAGTAGAAGTTTTAAAACTTATACTTGAAATGAATAATAAATAATCAAAGATATATTTATACAAAAGTAATATCTTTATTTGAATATCAAAAGTAAGTTTGATTATCGAACATTATTTTTTAATAAAATAAAGAACATTAATAAATAATAAGCGGAGTCATAATACCTCGAATGAATATTATAAATAATATTCATTAAATAAAATAAAGGAGTCATACATCCTCAAATGAATATCCAAGTAATATTCAATAAATAATATAAAGGAGTCATAAGTCCTCAAATGAATATTCAAGATAATATTCATTAATAAAATAAAATTATCGAATAAACCTTATTCTATTAATAGTTTTGAAAACTATAACCATTTATATATAAATATATATATATAAAATCTACTCGGGATCCTCGACTCCCGATTTTAGAAAATGTTTTCACCTTTGGGTCCCTATACTAAGGGTATATGCAAATTACCGCTATTCTCTAGCATAGGTATTATCAACTGAACCAACAGATATATATGGCAAGAATACGAAACAGGCATGCATATATACCATATCACATGCTCCAATATACTGCAAGAATTTGCTAATTAACCAACATGCATTTATCACAAGATGATGCATATACATATATACATCACAACAACAGTATAGCGGGTAGAAAACTTGCCTGAGTGCTCCCGGATAGACTTAAGCTTAGAATGGGTCCGATAACCTATGAACAACAACATAAGTCGGAATTAAACCCCGGTCGCTTAAGAAACTAGACTTTAACCATTTAGAGTCCTAACGTTCGCTTTCGCGCTTAACGATTTACTTAAGTCGCTCGAGTACCCTCGGCTCCCCCATTTTTAATAAATTAACCATTACGAGTTTTAAGGCGATTCTTTCACAAGTGTCTTACCAACTGCCTATTACACCTTACATAAATGTTTCATACTTCAATTAGTCCTTTAAGGTCTTTAACCTATGTTTCAAAGTAAGGCGAGGGGTAATGTTTCGTTCGCGAAACATCGTTACTTAAAACGGCCGTTTCTCCTAAACCGTTCATCGGAATCAAACGAACCACATATCAAAACGAAGCTCGTAACATGAACTATCTAAAAATGGCAATGGTCAAAACCTAGAAGGGAGTTATCGGGTCCAAATGTTATGAACAAAAGCAGTCTAAAGTAAATCAGACATTACGACGGCTATGTTTACGCGATTTCCCAAATTTAAACCAACTCAAAACAACCACAATTCAACCCCAATTCACAACCCAATCCAAACTCCATCCAAGATACATTACAACAGCCCCAAACCAACTCATTATAATCCATTTACTTACTCCTAAAACTTGAATTTAAACTATACTACATTCTTTAACCAAATCTTAAGATTTCAACAAATCAATCACCACCATTCCAACCCAAACTCTTAAACAAACAAGTTTCAAGCTACTCTTTACTCTAACAACCAAAATCAACCTAATATAAAAATTAAATCTAGGGTTTGGAGATGATATACCTTCCTTGAAGTGGTGTGAGTAGCTAAGAAGCCTTAGGAAGCCTTGAGGAGTCTTAGGAAAGCTTGGATCTTAAAGGAAAAGCAAGAAAATCAAGTTAAAAACCTTGAAATCACTATTCATTGTCTTCTTCATTGATTTATTGGAGAAGATAGAGAATGAATGGGATGCTTAAACTCATAATATAGCCATATCTATGCATAAGGAACACTAGGGAATTATCTTACCAATTTAGGAGGCTTGGATCTTGGATTTTGAAAATCCTTTCCTTTGAAATTGTAAAAAGCCGAGAGCAAGCTTTTGTTGAAGAGAAATAGATTTATTTTGTTTTGATGAAATGATTTGTTTGGCTTGGTGGATGTAATTTTGTTTTTGTTTTGGTTAATTACCTTTTTAGCCTTAACTTTGTGTGGTTCTACTTCAACCACATCTCCTTCCTTCCCATGTCATGCTTATGTCATGCTATGATGTCATCTTCCCCTCCTTGTCCTCTTATCATTGGTTGGGTGACATCATCCTCTCTAATCCCTTTGATTAACTTCCTAATTGTTTGCCTAATGACCGCTGATCTGTTATACGGTTCGCTTAACTTTCGTTTTCGTTTATCGTTTGAGGGATCATACCCGGGATCTTATTACTTAGGTTCCCTTAACCTTTCTCAATATATTATATTCCTTTTATGATCCTCTCTTATAATCCTTTAATTTAAATCCTTTTTATCCTGTTACCTTATACTCAATTCTTTCCGTATCTAGTGGATTTCCGGGAAAATCAAAGTGTTCGGAATTTGGATTCTGACGATCTTTACATACACTTATATCCCATATAAAGTACTAATAAAATCTCAGAATATCCATACCAGAACCCCTACATAGTGTGGCATGAAAAGTTTTCCCATTCAGCAAAAACACTATTCATAAGGGTTTCAAAAATTTCCAAAAATTGGGGTTATTACAAAAGGTATGTTGATGTGAAGTTTCTTGAACACCTCCAGAAACTTACTGAATTGCTTATCCATCTTTTGTTTTTGTAATCACTTAGGAAAATGTGGTGGAGGATAAAGCTGTTTCTCCCCTGTATTACCCTCAGGAAGAGTGCGTTCAACAGTAGTCTTCATTGGTTCTCCCTCTTTCTCCTTTTGCTTTTATTCTTCATCTACAACTTCAGCTTCTCCATCCTTTGCTTTTTCAGCTTCACCAACTTTTCCAGACCTTAAAGTGACAGCTTTGACTTGCTCCTTAGCTTCCTTCCTTCCTGGCACTTCAGTATCGCTGGGAAGTGTGCCAGGTTAACGATTGAGCAAGGCATTGGCTATTTGACCGATTTGATTCTCCAAGGTCTTGATAGAAATAGCCAGACTTTTGTACAACAGCTTTAGCTCCTCAAAATCAGCACTAGAAGGTGGAGCAACACCTCCTTGTTGAGGATATAATTGCCTTTGAGCATACTGGAGAGGTTGCTGGAATCCAGGTGGATTAAACTATTTACTTACAGCTTGCTGATATGGTTGCTGAACAGCATTCTGATTGTTGCTCCAGCTGAAATTGGGATGATTTCTGTTATTAGGATGATAAGTAGCTGGCACAGGCTGCTGCGGTCGCTGATAATTGTTCACATATTGAACAGATTCATTAACAAGAGAACACTGATCAGTAGCATGAGAGCCTGCACAAAGCTCAATGACAATATCTATTTGATTGACTCCATAGTTGGCTAAAAAATCGACCTTCATAGACAACGCTTGGAGCTGCGCTGCGATAGTTGTAGCTGCATCTACTTCCAGAATACCTGCTACCTTCCCAGGCATCATCGTTTGAGTTGGGTTTTGATACTCATTTGCAGCCATAGTTTCAATGAGATTATAGGCCTCAGTATAGCTTTTGGCCCACAAGGTGCCTCCAGAAGCTGCATCGAGCATGGGTCGAGATTGGGCCCCCAAACCATTATAGAACCCAGTAATCACCATCCAGTCAGGCATTCCATGATGTGGACACTTTCTCAACATCTCCTTATAGCGCTCCCAAGCTTCGCACATATTTCTGTTGGTTGTTGCGCAAACTGAGTAAGAGCACTCCTCATAGCTGCAGTCTTGGCCATTGGATAGAACTTTACCAGAAACTTTTGCGCAAGATCTTCCCAAGTAGTGATGGACCCAGCTGGTAAATAATGTAACCAATCCTTAGCTTTATCCCTTAGAGAGAATAGGAAAACCCTCAGCTTGATAGCCTCATCAGTAACACCATTATATTTGAAAGTACTACAGATCTCGACAAAATTCCTGATATGCATGTTGGGATCTTCAATTGCAGCACCTCCGAAAGAAACAGAATTCTGCACCATCTGAATAGTGCCCGGCTTGATTTCGAAAGTATTGGCCTGAATAGCCGGATGAATGATGATTGACTGAATGTCAACAATTTTAGGCCGAGAAAAGTCCATAAGAGCTGGATCTGCGGGAACTATACGATCACCCATTATTATAGAGTCTTTCTTTTCACTCTCTTTATCTGAATCTTTGAAATCTATCATCTTCGGAATGTGAAGAACTGAATCTGTCTCCTCAGCCGTATCTAGAGTCCTCTTGCGAGTGCGAGAACGTGTTTGCATAAATGCTCGCTAGAGTACCTGAAACACAACCGGAACAGTAAGTAACAAGTCTTAATCAATGAGTCCTAATGACCATTGATGGCAAGTACATAAACTAAACAAATTAACACCGAGCCCCCGGCAGCGGCGCCAAAAACTTGTTAGGCACAAAGCATGCGCTAATAATTTACACAAGTATACGTGTTCGCATGTAATATAGAATGATTTCTAGTTGGTTCCCACAGAGACTCTGATTAATTATATTTAATTAACACTTACTCACCAATGTATGATTACTCTTCAATGTCAAGACAATAACACTTAAGGTTGATTAACTAATTATAAACTATGAGAATTAAACACTTAAATTAACACTTGAATTAAAATATTAAACACACATGAGATCATAACTTCATTACTACTTCATTCAATAGTCATTGTTATTACCCTTAACATGTAACAGTGATGATATTAATTGAACAACACGAAACTGATAAAAGCCAACTTTCGTTGCACAAGTACCATTCTACCAAGCATCCACAATTAAGATAGAAGTTGAATAGGCATCAATTATACTGAGACCCTATATGTCTACAATTTGACAACATAACGATTTAAGCGCAAGTTATTCATTATGATTACACAGGGCAAGTAAAACGGTTAGAGTTACCCACTAATCATGCATACAATACATGAACCTATGCTAGCATGGCAAGTTCTAAATCTCAAGATTCACTGTCGCTTCACAAGAGATTAACACGCTATTTTATATGTTCGCGACTCATATAAGAAGAATAAGCACAACTTATGCTAGATATCATACAATCATCACATACCAAGTTATTAAACAATTAACTAAAGAAATCCATAGTAAATCCGCTACGACCCCATGATCACGATTAGCCCATGATATAACTCATCGTCACCATGGGTTCATATGAAAACATGATAATAACACAACGATATAAACTAATAAAAATACTTAATAAAAACAGAGCACGTCACAAGAGTATTAAGGTTCAAAGAGTATAGAAAACTAGCATCCACTGTTACAACGAATTAAAAGAATCACAAGATAAACGTATTCTTCCTCTTCTTCGTTGTTGCGTGCTAAACGGTCTTCTTAATCTTCTCTCCTTGTTACTTGCTCCTTGCTTGTTACTTGTTATTGTGAAAACATCTCCCAAGACTACCTCAGGAGTTGACGTCACTAAACATAATTGTGACGGCCTCAACCCCGAGGTCAGGAGTTGACGTCACTAAACACAATTATCAAAAACATAAACAATAAAATTTATTATTAAAATATACTAACTTGACCCCGAACCAAGATTCGATCCAGGTTCAAGTATAATTCAGGTTCTCTCTATTACAAACTTTTTATTCAACATCTAAGACACACTAACTTTATTCAGCAACTCCTCAGACCTCATGGCCTGATACAAACTACCTCAGAGGAGCAAACCTTTAGAGTCAGTAGAGGGTTCCGACGGCGTTACCCTGGCATCTATTAAATGTTTTGATAGAACTGCCTTGACCTGGTTGTGTCTTGTTTGTATATTATTATGTTGGCAGTGGCTTATTGCGATTTCGAGTTCTCCATCTCGGGAGAATCCTTCTGATTCGGATAGCTCAGATTCTGAGAAACCCCCTGATGTGGTTACTGAGGAGACCCCTATGCCTCCTCCCCTAGTCCCTTCTTTTGTGCCTCGAGACATTCCTGGATCTGGTCCTCATCCCTGTTGGGTACGTAGGTCTGTGTCTGCTGTCAGGGATTTCCCTCCCGGCTGCGGTCCCAGTTCTTCCATGATGAGACCTCCGGTACCTCCTGTGGCCCCTAGTGGTACTTCTTCACCGATCCCTTACCATGACCAGAGGGCGGTGAATACTTCCTTTATCAGAGATCAGAGTCCAGAGTTTGCTGCTCAGTTGGACCAGGTACCTATTGCACCATTTCAGGGTATTTCTGCCCCTTCCCCTGAGGTGCGAGCCCGTGTGCGAGCATTGACCCAGATGGTGGTAGAGAGGGCTAGATCTGTTGACCGTTTCATTAACTCAGAGTTCAGAGCAGGGCAGTATCAGGACCTAGTGAACTGGCTAGTGTTTAAGCTAGGTTCCATTGGTGGCAGTGGTAGTGGCTAGATAGAGTTGTAGCAGAGAGGTGCAGAGCTCAGAGTGACTTCTAGGAGTTCTGTGGTTGTTTTCTTTGTATATGTACATTATGCTGTGATAGTTTGTAGTAGGCGAGGCTGTTATAACAGCCAATTTTGGCGTGTATTCGGATGGTTCTTTTTATTTGGATTTCCGGTTGTACTAGTTGGATTCTGTGGGATATTGTATTTCAGCTGCTTTATCTTATTCTTTAGTTTTTATATTGTGCGTTACTATTATTATTGTTGTTATTATTATTGTTGTTTCTGTTGCTGGCATTTTAGATTATAATCATTCACTCAGGACAGATCCAATTATAATGGGGATGAGAATATTGTCTTAGTGGCAACGCTCCCTGATGCATAAATATAAACTACCGGAGCAATCCATTTTCTTATATATGACTGTTATGTTTCAGGAGATGCCACCAAAGAGAAATTCTCAGCCCAATAACGGATCCACTGGGGATCCTTCCATGAGTGACATGATGAACTTGTTGCTTCAGCAGTCTGTACAGCTGACCCAACAACAATAACAATTCCAGCAGCAACAACAACAATTACAACAACAACAACAACAACAGCAGCTCATACAACAACAACAGCAAATCCAACAGCAGCAACTACAAATCCAGCAACAGCATAAGATACGAGGGGCAAATCAATGTGTTAGTTTTAAGTCTTTTCAAGTAGTTAAGCCCCCAGAGTTTAAAGGAGAAGTAGATCCTGTCGCTGCCAGGATATGGTTAAAAGAAATGGAAAAGGCGTTTGCGCTCACCAAGGTGAGTGAGGATTTAAAAACTGATTATGCTAGTTATTTTCTGAGGAATGATTCGAATTATTGGTGGGAATCTACGCGAGCCTTAGAAGGAGAAGGTCCAGTTCCCTGGGCCAGATTTACAGAATTGTTTTCGGAAAAATACTTCCCAGCCTGTCTCCAAAGTCAAATGGAGGTGGAATTTTTGGAACTGAGACAAGGAGATAGGAGTGTCACGGAGTATGAAGCGAAGTTTACAGAGTTGGCCCGTATAGCACCGGAATATGTGAGTTCAGAAGCTCAACGAGCGAAGTGGTTTCAATAAGGGTTGAAGCCAGAAATAAGAAGTGGAGTTGTAGCTTTACAGCTTAAGACATATACTTCGGTAGTCCAGGCTTCCTTGGTGATAGAGAGTGATCAGAAGTTAGCTGCAAAGGAGCAGGGTGAGAAGAAGAGGAAATTTGAAAGTGGACCTGCAAAGTCAGAGTCAGGAATAGCAAGTCGGAAGTTCCAGCGTTGGTTTGGCAAAAATAAGAATAAAAAGTTTAAAGGGCAGAACTTTCCTCAAGGTAATCCCGGTACAACATCAGTTAACTCTCCCCCAACGAGGATGAGTAAGCCAGTGGTTGATTGTAAGACGTGTGGGAAAAAGCATAGTGGACAGTGCCGAGAGAATGTTAACTGTTTTAAGTGTGGACAGAAAGGTCACTATTCCATGGAATGTAAGTCTGAGATTCAAGGAAGTACTGGTTTTAGTTGCGGAAAAGTGGGACACATAGCTAGGAATTGCAAGTCAGTGACCCAAGGTAATGCGGGAAGGAGTGTGTCTCAAGGACCGACAACCAGTACTGCTAGAGCTAGGACTTTTAAGATGACCCAGAAGTCTCCAGTTCATGACTATGATGTGGTTGCAGGTACGCTTACTCTTAATTCCGTACCTGTTAACGTTTTGTTTGACTCGGGAGCATCCAATTTTTTTTTATATCTGTGAATTGTGTGAATAAAATGCAATTGATGTTAGAAGACTTAGACGAACCTCTAACTATAGAAGTGGATAATAAAGATAAAGTACCTGTAAAACAATTTTGTCCTAGTTGTTCCCTAGAGATTTCGGGGTATATGTTCCCTGTTGACTTAATACCCTTTGAGTTGGGAGACTTTGATGTTATTTTAGGTTTGGATTGGTTGTCTCGATATAGGGTAAATATTGATTGTGAGAAAAAGAGAATTGTTATGTACACCTCAGATAATAAAAGGATCAGTTACCAAGGGCAGAGGCAAGACAGGAAGTTCCTCTCAGTGATGCAAGCAAGAAGATTGTTGAGTCAAGGATGTGAAGCGTATTTGGCTCATGTGGTAGATACGAAGAAAAAGACCCCTATCTTGGATGAGATCCCTATAGTAAGAGAATTTCATGACATTTTCCCAGAAGAGTTACCAGGATTGCCACCTGATCGAGAGATAAAATTTTCCATTGATTTGATACCTGGAGCTGAACCCGTTTCTAAGGCTCCCAATAGAATGGCCCCAATGGAAATGAAAGAATTGGCTAAGCAACTTCAGGAATTATTGGATAAAGGAGTTATTCGACCCAGTATTTCCCCGTGGGGTGCTCCAGTGTTATTTGTGAAGAAAAAGGATGGCAGCATGAGATTGTGCATTGATTATAGAGAGCTGAACAAGTTGACAATAAAAAATAAGTATCCTTTGCCATGAATCGATGATTTGTTTGATCAGCTTAAGGGAGCATGTTACTTCTCAAAGATTGACTTAAGATCTGGCTATCACAAACTGAAGATAAAGCCTGAAGATATCCCCAAAACTGCATTCAGAACAAGGTATGGCCATTACGAGTTTCTAGTGATGTCGTTTGGATTGACAAATGCACCGGCGGCTTTTATGGATTTGATGAATAGGGTATACAAGGAGTATCTGGATAAGTTTGTTATTGTATTTATTGATGACATCCTCATATATTCAAAGAATCCAGAAGATCACGCAATGCATCTGCAGATTGCCCTTCAAAAGTTAAGAGAAAAGCAATTGTATGCTAAGTTTTCTAAGTGTGAGTTTTGGCTGACGGAAGTACAGTTTCTTGGACATGTGGTGAGTAAGGAAGGTATTAAGGTAGACCCGGTAAAGATTGAAGCCATATCAAAATGGGAGCAACCGAAGACACCAACGGAAATAAGAAGTTTTCTTGGATTAGCAGGATATTATCGAAGGTTTGTGAAAGATTTCTCGAAAATTGCATCCCCACTAACTAAGTTGACCAGGAAGAATGAGAAGTTTGTTTGGACGGAGAAGTGTGAAGAGAGTTTCCAGGAGTTAAAATGAAGACTAGTGACGGCTCTAGTGTTAGCATTACCAGATGAGACGGGAAAGTTTATAATTTATAGTGATGCTTCTTTGAAAGGATTGGGATGTGTGTTAATGCAGCATGACAAAGTGATTGCGTATGCCTCCAGACAGTTAAAGCCTCATGAGTAGAAATATCCGGTTCATGACCTTGAAATGGCGGCTATAGTATTTGCCTTAAAGTTATGGCGTCACTACTTGTATGGCGAGAAATGCGACATTTATACAGACCACAAGAGCCTGAAGTACATATTCACACAGAAAGATCTGAACATGAGGCAGGGAAGGTGGTTGGAGTTGATTAAGGACTATGATTGTTCGATTAACTATCACCCAGGTAAAGCCAATGTAGTGGCTGATGCCTTGAGTAGGAAGGAAAGGCTGAATATGGATAAGATTGTGGAGGAATTAGCACGAGACTTGGAAAGAATGGAAATTGAAGTTCGAGTGTCTAACAAAAGTCAGGAGCAGCTATATGAAATTACTTTCCAGTCAGCATTAATGGAAAAGATTAGAAGATGTCAAGAAGGAATTAGGGAGCACGAGTTGGATACTTTGACAGGAGAAGAGTTATATACTCAAAAAGATAGTCAAGGTTTGTATAGATTTTTGTCCAGAGTTTGGATTCCTAATGTAACGGAATTGAAGAACGAAGTAATGCATGAAGCTCATAACTCCAGGTTTTCTATTCACCCTGGTAGCACCAAGATGTACCAGGATTTGAAGAAAAATTTTTGGTGGCCAGGAATGAAGAAGGATATTGCCAATTGGGTAAGTAAGTGTCATGTGTGTCAAACGGTGAAAGCAGAGTATCAACGACCGAGTGGATTGTTACAACCTTTGGAGATTCCCCAGTGGAAATGGGAAGAGATTGCTATGGATTTTGTAGTGGGATTGCCAAAGACGAGAGCAAATCATGATGCTATTTGGTTAATCATTGATAGATTGACTAAGTCGGCGCATTTCCTTTCGATTAATGAAAGGTATTCATTGGAAAGGCTAGTAAAGTTATACTTGGATAACATAGTTACTAAACATGGAGTTCCTGTTTCTATAGTGTCGGATCGAGACCCGAGATTTAATTCCAGGTTCTGGACTAAATTCCAAGAGTGCCTAGGAATGAAATTGAATATGAGCACCGCCTATCATCCTCAGACGGATGGCCAAAGTGAGAGAACGATTCAGACCATAGAGGATATGTTGAGAGTCTGTGTTCTAGATTTTAAAGGTAATTGGGATGAGCACCTACCTTTGATTGAGTTCACGTACAATAACAGTTACCATGCCAGTATTGGGATGCCACCTTATGAAGCTTTGTATGGGCGTAAATGTAGATCACCGTTGTACTGGGATGAAGTAGGAGAAAAGAAAGTGTTAGGTCCTGAGTTGGTTCAGCAAACCAAGGATGCTATAGTGTTGATTCGGAATAGGTTGGAAGCAACTCAAAATAGACAAAGGAAGTATGCAGATTTACATAGGAAAGATATGGACTTCGAGATAGGAGCTCTAGTGTTATTAAAGGTATCACCTTGGAAAGGGTTAGTACGATTTGGTCAGAAGGGTAAACTTAGCCCTAGATTCATAGGACACTTTGAGGTTTTCAAGAAAGTGGGAAAGGTCGCTTATGAGATAGCGTTACCACCACAGTGGCAGCACATTCATAATGTGTTCCACGTGTCTATGTTGAAGCCCTATGTCCCTAATTCGAATCAAGTCATAGAATACGAACCGATTGAGCTTCAACCAGATTTGTCCTACGTGGAACAACCGGTCAAAATCCTAGACCGTAAGGAATGAGTCCTTAGGAATAAATCAATTCCTATAGTAAAAGTTTTATGGAGAAATCCTCGAGTAGAAGAGTCTACTTGGGAATTAGAGTCGGACATGCTTGATAAATATCCTCATTTGTTCAATTAAGTCAGATTCCGGGGACAGAATCTTTTTAAGGGGGAAAGGATATAACGACTCGTGTATTTTTATTTTATTTTATTTGGAAGTGTAATAAAGATTTAAGTAAATAAATAAAAATATGTGTATTGGTTTGTGGCAGCAGTGTTGATTGTTATTTAATTATTTATGATTTGTTGATATGTGGGATTGGAATTATGTGATTTAATGGTGAGTTATATGATTTTATTTCGTTTGTAAAAGTGATTTTATTGTAATTTTAATTTCATAAATATTTGGGTTGTCTTTAAAATTGGTTTTCTAATTTAATAATTTCAATAATTATTCTTAGGACTTTATAAAAAAAATCGAGAAATCAATATTTCGTCAAATATTCATTTTTAAATGATTTTCCGAGTGTGTTAAATGCTAAAATCCATAATTAATTATGGGAATCTTTAAAAATTATGGAATTTATATTTTGTTAAGATCGTATTATTCTGAGAATTTTAAAATTATTTTTGGAAATTTTGGGAATGATTTCACCCGCCCGTTGTTTCGTTTATTTGTTAAAAACGGGTACCAGTTGCGTTTTAGGATTTGTTTAAAAATTTCAAAATATATATTTTTATAAACCTCAGACTATTTACAATACTTTAAAAGTATTATCGGGATTTAATGAGATTGTTTTCGAGGTGCCCTGACTCATTGATTTCAAAATTCGGTTAAATAATTGACCCCTAATACTCAGGGACACGTGTTAACAATTCATAAAAGAATATCAACACGCGTCCCATTTGAAGGACACGTGCAGGCAGTAGTTTATTTCCCAAAAACATCATCTCTTTGTCCCTGTCTCTCTATCTCGATCTCTCTACAGTCTCCTCTCTCTCTCTCCCCTTCTTTATTCGGTTACCTTTCATTTTCTTCTCCATTTCCTTCATTTCTTTTTCTTTCCCGTCGATTCCAGCCGTGTTGCTCTCGGTTATTCCGGTGAGTTCTCCGGCCAAATTTCCGGCGATTCTTTGTTCCCTGTTTGGCTTGTTATATATATATACTCCTGTATATATCTGTGTGGATGCTGTGTGTGTGTGTGTGTTGTGTGTGTATATTGACGGGTGTGTGTTGGTGTTTGTGGCGGTGGTTCTCCGGTGTTGCTGTTTGTTCTTCCCTGTTTGCGCGTGTGGCGCGTGGCTGTTGGGTTAATTTGACATTATTTAATTAATTTTCTACAGGATTTTATTTGAGTAATTTCGTGATATAAATTATCGAATGTGCGGGAAATTTTTTAATTAATCGGTGAAGTTTCTCGTTGGAAACCCGAGAATTTATCGGGTACCCGTGAAATTTTGCCGCCGTCCGCAATGACTTTTACGAGCGGACGGTGGACGGTGATGACGATGTTCTGAGTCCTAAATTCTATAAATAAAATAAAATAATGATGTAAAATATGTTTGGATTTAAATAACTAATTTTGATTGGTGTTGGGATGCACGTTATATAAATGGTGGAATAATATTGTGGATTGTTGAGAATTGTTGACGTCGATTATAATCGACGGGTAGCCTTATAAATAAAGAAGTTGCTGCCAAAATTTTCTAAAATATATTTATAATCATACATAATTATGTTTTACGTGTTACCCCTATTTATGTTCGTGACTATGTGATTACGGGTTTATGTGTATAATAATAGTACGAGTCGGGTTGTCGGATTTGGGTTATTAGGATTTGAGGATATCAAGCATGTCGGTATAACTAATTAGGGTACTCCGTATTTGTAGATACCAGTCGAGTTTTCCCAGGATCGAAGTCAGCGTGAAAGCTATTTAGGGTTCGTAAAGCGTTGCAAGGCAAGTACCCCGACCATTCTTTTATGGTTCAGTGTATATGAATAGCTAAATGTTTTATTTTCGTAATGGAACATAAACGTTTTAAGTTACGTATCCCCCTGTAGTTATAATTCACTGTTTCAAATTGTTTTGGGGAAAAGTAACTTCGAAAGGTACCTATCTCGAATGAAATGATTTGCGAAATGGATTTTATATGTGTGTTGGTTAAATAATGATTTTGAAAATGAGATAGGTACAAGTGATTTTGAAAACTGGATAAAACGGTCAGATATGGGATACATTGGGGCCAGAGTAGGCCTATTGAGGTGGCATAAGAGGCTAATTCGGTTGCGCACACTGTATAACCGATTAGTCCAGCAGGTCAGAGACCTAGCTAGTCTCTGAGTTCCGGAACAGGTAAATGGGATGGCAGTTAGAGCCGTCTGGTGTTGATAGCCTGATCAGCTGTCTTCACATATCCGCTATGTATCTGATTGAAATTTGTGAATTATATAAGAGCATGATTGATTGATACAGCGGTTTTATAAAGTGATTAGCATGTTAAAATTTGACTCTGGTATTACGCAGCACGCTACGATGTTGTTTTCCCAAAGCATGCTAATTAGTGATATCCAGTTACTTTGATTATCATTATGAAATGTTGATGTTATGATTATAGCTCTGTTCCCATTATTGTTACATTACTGTCTTAATCTGTTATTCATATTTTGGTACTGCTGAGCAATTATGCTCACCCTTGCAAACTGTTATGTATATTTCGCAGATGCCTAGAAGATCAGTCAGACCTACCCGTGTTCTCGCCCCTACTGGACCCGGCTCCTCTGAGGTAGTTTGTATCAGGCCATGAGGTCTGAGGAGTTGCTGAATAAAGTTAGTGTGTCTTAGATGTTTAATAAAAAGTTTGTAATAGAGGAAACCTGAATGATACTTGAACCTGGATCGGATCTTGGTTCGGGGTCAAGTTAGTATATTTTAATAATAAATTTTGTTGTTTATATTTTTGATAATTGTGTTTAGTGACGTCAACTCCTGACCCCGAGGTTGAGGCCGTCACAATAAGGGCAATTCAGTAATCTTCAATTCAGAAGCCTGTGTTGTGACAAACAAAAGAAGCAACAAAGTGGTTCTCACTGGAGCAAGAAAAGGAAATGTGTATCTAGCTGACTTCAACTCATCTAATGCATTATCTGTCACTTGTCTTCTCAGTAAAGCAAGTCAAGATGAAAGTTGGCTATGGCACAAGAAGCTGTCCCATCTAAACTTCAAGACCATGAATGAGATTGTCAAGAAAGAACTGGTTAGAGGAATTCCTCAAGTGGAGTTTTCTAAGGATGGATTATGTGATGCCTGCCAAAAAGGAAAGCAGATTAAAGCATCATTCAGATAGAAGCTTGATTCAAAAATTGAAGAACCTTTGCAATTGCTACACATGGATCTATTTGGACCAGTCAATTTGTTGTCCATTTCAAGAAAAAGATTTTGCCTAGTAATTGTAGATGATTTCTCAAAGTTCTCTTGGACATATTTCCTAAAGTCTAAAGATGAAGCTAGTGAAATCATTATCAATCACATAAGGCAAGTCAACAATCATCCTAATTTTAAAGTAAGGAGAATCAGGAGTGGCAATGGAACTGAGTTCAAGAATTCTGTGATGAGATCATTTTGTGAAGAGAATGGGATAATGCATGAGTTTTCTGTAGCAAGAACTCCACAACAAAATGGAGTAGTGGAAAGAAAGAACATATCTCTTATTGAAGCTGCAAGGACAATGCTTGAAGAATCAAAGTTACCAACATATTTTTGGGCTGAAGCTATGAATACTGCCTGCTACACTCAGAATATTTCTTTGATTAATCAAGCAAAGTGTATGACACCCTTCCAATTGTTCAAGAACAAGAAACCAACCCTAAATTTTCTTCATATCTTTGGCTGTAAATGTTTTATCTTGAGGAATCAAACTGATCAACATGGGAAGTTTGATGCTAAAGCAGATGAAGGAATTTTTGTTGGATATGGTGTGGGAAAAGCATATAGAGTCTACAATCTTAGAACCAACATTGTTATGGAATCAATACATGTTGTGTTTGATGATAAAAAGATTGAAGGACTGCAAGATGAAGATTCTCATGAAAGCCTCAAGTTTGATAATGTGGGGATGGTTAGTGATGACAGTGACAATGAAAGTGATCAAGAAACAGTGAATAAGGATAATGCAGAAAAATCTACAACTAATGAAGCACATAATTCAACATCTGTCGAGTTGTAAAATGCTTCATCCGTCGGGAGACAATCTGCCTTACCCGTCGGGAGACAATCAGTTTAATCCTTCGGAACACAAAGTGCACATCCGTCGGGTCATTAAGAGAAGCTGAAAGTCAGAATAGATCACTTACAGAAAGCTCCCCTTTCTCAAATCAAAGATTCAAAACTCATGGGGAGTTTCTATTAATCAAAACTCAGTCACACATCAAGATAACAATGAGGCCTCTTCATCTAGAGCTAATCTACCTCAACAAAGAAAATGGACTAAAGATCACCCTTTTGAGCTCATCATTGGTGATGGATCTTCTAGAGTTCAAACAAGGAGAACAACTTAAGAAGAATGTCTATACAACAACTTCCTATCTAAGGAAGAACCAAAGAAGGTAGAAGAAGCCTTGTTCGATCCTGATTGGATTTTAGCTATGCAGGAGGAGCTAAACCAATTTAAAAGGAACAAGGTATGGAAGCTGGTACCCAAGCCCAAAGGAAAGAATCCAATTGACACCAAATGGGTATTCAGAAACAAGATGGATGAAAACGGCATAGTAGTCAGGAATAAAGCTATATTGGTTGCTAAGGGCTATTGTCAACAAGAACGAATAGATTTTGATAAAACTTTTGCTCCTATTGCAAGACTTGAAGCCATCAGAATTTTCATAGCCTATGCAGCTCATGCCAATTTCAAGGTCTATCAAATGGATGTCAAAAGTGCTTTTCTGAATGGAGATTTGGAGGAGGAAGTCTATGTTAGTCAGCCTCCTAGTTTTGAAGATCCAAATTTCCTAAATCATGTCTACTATCTTTTGAAAGCACTTTATGGACTGAAGCAAACACCTAGAGCCTGGTATGACACTTTATCAAAGTTTTTTTTGGAAAACCACTTCACAAGAGGTACTGTTGATAAGACTTTATTCTTTAGAAATGTTAATGACTCTAGTATACTTGTTCAAATTTATGTTGATGATATTATTTTTTGCTCTACAAAAGAAAAACTTTGCAAAAAGTTTTCCAAATTGATGCAAAGTAAGTATGAAATGAGCATGATGGGAGATTTAACTTACTTTCTTCGTTTACAAGTTAAGCAAGTTAATGATGAAATATTCATTAGTCAAACTAAATACATTCATAATCTTTTAAAGAAATTTGATGTAATGGATTGCACATATGCAAAAACTCCTATGGCGACTACAACTAAGCTTGAATTAAACACTACTGAAAAGTTTGTGGATATTTCAAGCTATAGGGGCATGGTTGGCTCACTTCTATACTTAACAGCCAGTAGGCTAGATATATTGTTTGCTACTTGTCTTTGTGCTAGATTTCAGGCTGATCCTAGAGAATCTCACTTAGTAGCTATTAAGAGAAGTTTCAGATATCTTAAGGGAACACCAAAACTTGGCATTTGGTACCCTAGAGATTCTAGTTTTGATCTAACTGGTTACTCAAATGCAGATTAAGCAGGTTGTAGAATAGACAGAAAAAGCACAATAGGAACCTGTCAATTTTTAGGGAACAAGCTTGTGTCCTGGTTCAGTAAAAAGCAAAATTCAGTTTCTACTTCTATAGTTGAAGCTGAATATATTGCGGTTGGTAGTTGTTGTGCACAGATTTTGTGGATGGAAAACCAATTGTTGGACTATGGTCTACAAGTGGATAGAATTCCCATTTTTTGTGATAACACAGGTGCAATTGCCATCACTGAAAATCCAGAGCAGCATTCAAGAACAAAGCACATAGACATCAAGTAGCACTTCATAAGGGAACATGTGATGAATGGTACTGTGGAGCTTTATTTTGTTCTAAGTGAAAAGCAGCTTGTAGACATATTTACCAAGCCACTTGATGAAACCACCTTTTTAAAAAATCACTCTCTCTACAAATTTCAATCTCTAACAATGGCACCAGTCGTCAAAATCATGTCTCAAACTGGGTACATCTATGAAAAGAACAACTTCACAGCTCTATTGAACAAGGAGATTCAACAGTCTGGAAATTACCACAAAATGATGGATTTTGTGAAAGGCTGTAAACTCAACTATGCTATGCTGGAATCTCCCACTATCTACTGTGAGATTGTAGAGGAGATACGGACAACTGCAGTGTACAACTCAACTGACAAGACCATCAGTTTCACTCTTAAAAGTAAGCAGTTTTGCATTAATAGTGATATTGTCAAAGCATGCTTTAGAATTCCTGATAATACTGTTACTGCTCCACACACAGACACTGATATAGTTAACATGCTAAATTCCATGGGCTATGCACTCACTACCTCTAAATTAAGTGAACGAATGGAGTTATCTGTGTGTTGTGGTAACTAAAGTGTTTTCTGGTATAATTAGTAACTTTGATTCTATTAACATATCCATGCTTAACATGCTTCACATACTAGTTACTGATAAGTACTTTAATTTCAGTGACTTGGTCTTGTTTGAGTTAGGCTTCAAGTTAGGAGAACTCAATAAGAGAGGTAAAAGTGTCTATTATGCTAGATTTTTCATGATGCTTGCTAACCATCTCATTGAGAACATTGTGTTTGATAACCCAACCAACAAGCTGAATTATTGGATTCAAGAAAGAAGAATAATTGCAGATCTTAATAGAGCAGACCACCACAAAGAGGTGCCCCTCTTCTATTTTCCAATAATGGAGGCACCTCAGGTAAGTGAGGTAATTTCTACCGTCTCCACTCTTCCAACCTCACACATTTCTTTGCCTTCAAATATAGCAATGGCATCTGTGTCAATGATCAAACAGATGCCTACCCAAGCTACTAAATCACAAACTTCAAAATCCAAATCTAAGAAAGCCCCCTCTGGTTTCTTTCAAAAGAAACCAGTTACAAAATCCACTAAACAAAAAGAGGGGAATGTGAAAGTGGGTGAGAAAGGTGAGGGACAGGGTGAAAATCAAAGAACCCTAAGGATAAGGCTGGTGAGAAGAGAGTACCCAAACCTAGCCACACCACAGTTTCCCAACAAACTGTGGTTGTTAATAAGGAAATAAGTTCATTATTAGTTTCATCCTCCCAAAAGGATGTCACTATTGAAACAAGCTCCCAACCAGGAGCACAGGCCAAAAGGGGTAGGGACACTAGCTCACCACAAACTTATGCTAGAAAGAAAAGATCAAAAACCCTTGGGGATGCACAGGGAACACACACAGTGCAAACTGGTGCTAAAGACCCAGTCACTGCACCATCTCAAAGTCAGATTGATGTGGCTCCAATAAATGTGGAGTCACAACCAAAATCTCTCATAATTGAAGCACCTGATACACCAAATTCTCCCACACACTCAGTGGATGTTGACATGATAAATACATCACTTCCAAATTCTCCATCTTTAACTCTCTTGGAGAAGAAAAAAGTCCAAGCAAGTGAGCATCATCTTTTAGATGATTTGTTGGCTCACTTGCCATTTATTTCTGAGTCTGTTGAGACATCTATGCCAAAATTTTTATCAATCTGCACAGAGTTTACAATAGTCTCCCCTCCAAACTCATTCATTTCTTCTATCCCGATGGATATTCATCATCCGTCGAGTAGTGATTGTATCCCGATGGATAAGCCTAACAGCAGTCATCCGTCAGATACTCAAACTACTATCCCGATGGATATTCCTCATCCGTCGGGTGTCTCTGCACAACTTCAAATTTCTTCAATTCTTACAAATGCAGAAGACTTAGTAGTAGTACAATCACTCTTAGGAATGAAGGAAGGGAGTAAATTGAGTGAGAGTCTGGGTTGCTCCCAGGAAGAAGGAGAGAAAAAGAGTGGACATCATTGTTAGTGAGTCAATGAGTCAATAAGGGTGGACATCATTGTTAGTGAGTCAATGAATGTCCATGAGGCAAACAGAGAGGATCTATCTCAGCATAGTCAAGCTGTTATAGATTCCACCTCTTTGGATGCTGAGACATTTACTCATCCTGTTCCAGCATATTAACTTTTGGCTGGACAGGGCAATGAAAGTGCAGAAAGGATGCTGAATTTGGTGCACACTACTCAATCCATGTAAAGGGCAAAGGATGCCATCACAACTATGCCTTCTACAGCTAGTGATGACATAGACTATGAAGCTGGTGGATCAGAAGAATTCTTTAGTGATGATAGTGAAGAGGGGTCACTGGATATAGGGGAGAAGTAGGCCCTAGTTCCAGATCTGGTATGCCATCTTGGGCATTTTCAAAGCAATGTGATGAACATTATTTCAAGACCACCCTCATTCAACTCATAAGTCAGACACAATCTGCTCTTCAATCCACAACAAATGCTAGCACCAAGAAGCTTCTACAAGCACACCTTGCTTCTCTTCAATTACAACAAATCCAAAGCTTCCAACACAATCAGGATGTCACTTCTATCAAAAGTGAGATTGATCAAATGAAAAAGGACATTTCTGAAAGATTGTATTCTAAACTTCCAGAAGCAACTATGACTGATATTAAGAGACAGCTAAGGAAGAACGCAGATCTTGCTACTCAAGTGGATTCCTTGGATAAAAGAATGACTACTATGGAAGCTTCTCTAACAGCTATTCATCTACATCAAGCACAACAAACAGACTTGCTTCAAAAGCTAGTGGAAGCACAAACCTCTTTCTCTACTTAACTTGCTGATAACAAAAAAGGGGAGAAAGAAAGTGCTATTATCCCAATCAGTCAAGAGGGGTCAAGGAGTGAGGGGGAGTAGAAAGTGCTAAACATCCAAGTCAGCAAAGTAGTTGTGCCAACAATTACTTTCACAAAGCCACCAGCCATGGACAGTATTGATACCATAAATCTGGCAGCAGCAAAACTAAACACATATGACAAACTGCTAAAGATTGATGTAGCAGCAGCTGAGAAGGAGTTGAAAGAAAAATGGAGAAAGATAGATGTAGAAATTCAACAGAAGTTTGGGCCAATTCAGAAGCCAGACAAAACATTCATTCATCACTCTCAAGTCAAGAACATTTATGTGAATGAAATGAGTATGAATTATCTGGAAAAGGCCAAACATCTTGCATCAAATCTCCAAAAGCAGATTTCATCATGAAGCCTAAAAGAAACTATTCAAAGTTTTCAGACAAGAATCCTATGGATACTGTGTATGAGACACCTAGGCCAGATGAGAAGAAGCTGTTGGCTAGGTCAATTGCCTTCTACAAAGATCCAGCTGATTCAGCATTTAAAAGAAGATTAACCAAGATTTATGAGAATCGTAAGGAAATTTGTGTGGTGGCTGGACACCCCATGTTTGTGGAAGATAAGAAAGAGGAGAAAGAAAGAATCAGGCAAGAAAAGAAGCAAGCTGCTCTGGATGCTAAAAAGCTTAAACAAAAGAAGAAGCAAGCTGCTATCTTGGCCAAGCTCCAAGCTGTAAAAACCACAACAGAAATTCCTGTACAACCAACTGTAATTGCTGAACCTAAGGATCAGAAAGTGTAAGAAGAACCACAGCAGAAAAGAAGATTCAGATACAAGCTCCATTCCAAGAGAAAATTGGACTTTAATGATGAAGAAATGGAAGACAATATTCCTAAAAAGTCCACAACTACAACTCAAACATCAAAACCTTCAGTGGTATTTGAAGAATTCAAGGTGGTGGATCCAACTAGGCATATACATGGTGAGCCCATAATTCCAAAGGATGAGACAGTAGACTGGGATAACTTGCCTATTCCTGAGCTAAACTTTCCTATCTTCAAGACAAAGAAGACAAAGAAGACAAAGACAAGAGCTAGCAAGAAAGTGAAACCAGTGATTCTCAAATCCAAGACCCTAGTCAAATCTAAATCCACAGTCAAAAAAGGAGATATGTTGTTTATCTGTGACATCAAAGAGTTTTCTGACATTAACCTCTACTTAGATGAATTGGAAGAAGTTATAGGAATTGATGCTCACAGACATCTCCCTGAAAGACTGGTATTCAAATACAAGGGAAGAAAAGAAATCATATGGCCACTTCACAGGATCCTTTTAGAAAGGCAATATGTTCTAATAAAGATCTACTCATCATTCAAAAAGAACTTTGGGTACCATGTTACTGCTAGAAGATTAGTTCTAAAGAAGATTGAGGAGCTGAGGAGTAATAGAGCCAAAGATGCACTTCCAAAATCTCTATCTAATCCCTTCACAGGAAAGAGAGTGCATTTGAGGCCTTATTGGTTGATGGAATTCAGGGATGAAAAGGGAGTTAGAAGATTTTTCAGATTAGAGGACCAATTGAGTATCTCTAGCAATGAGACTCTATTGGAAATGCAAGGAATGCTAGATCTCTCAGAAGCTGATGAACTTGAATTCCACAGACAACTCTAAAACCTGATAGAAGAGAACAACATGAGGCTTGGGAAGAAACCTAGACAATCAAGGAAATAGGCTTATCTTCTCAGACTATAGGAGCACCTTGATAATGATTGTGAGCTATTATTTGTATACTTTGCATTGTTCAATTTTCAATAAATCTTGCAGCACTTATCAGTTTAATCTACTATTTTCAATCTGTATTCTTAGAAGTGTTTTGTTATCATCAAGTTTCTCTTAATTTATAGCTACAATTCCAGTAAACATAAATTGGGGAGATTGTTAGGAATATGTTGTGAACTTGATGATAAATTAATCAAAACACCTTAGTAGATTTAACTTAGTGAATTTTGTAGCACTCGACGGATGATCAAATATAGTCCCGATGGATGATTCAATATAGTCCCGAAGGATGATGATTTAACATCCATCGAGTGAGTAGCTTATGTAAAAATAAGTATTGTAGCACATTTCTGCAAACAACTTTGTGTAGATTCTGTCGGAGCATATGAGTCATGTTAACTACTAGTAGATATGCAGAATAATTTGATTAATTGTAAATATGAGATGTCTTATAATTCTGCATAAATGAATTGGAGTCAAGTGTCAAATAGCTACCCGACAGATGATCAACAAAACTACCCGATGGATGATCAACAAAGCCACCCGACGGATAAAAAGCATGTACCCGACATATGATCAATTCAAATATTTGTTGACAGTGACAACACAGTCACATGCGTTGGGTGTTTGTAAAAGGATTGTGGCAGCCTGTTTAGCAGTAAATTGAGAACAAAGAAGCATTACCATTTCCATGCTATTATGAAGATATTCAAAGATGCCGGAATAGAGTAATGAAGCAGCATGTAGTTAGACTTGATAGGTTTTGTTTTATTATTCTGTCTTATTACCATGTAAACTTGGTGATATATAAACCAAGTGTAGCTAGTAGAACAAATAACTAAGCAAACACATTTAGAAGAGAAATAGAAAAAGCTGTACTTGTCAAGAATTTCTCTGTAGTTTGTTTGTAACTTGTAAAGCAGCTGTGAGCCAATTTGAGCTTCACAGAGTTCTCAAATCGATGTATATATATATATATATATATATATATATATATATATCTGGTGGATACATTCAAATCCACCAGAAAGTTTTAAAGACTTATGTTTTTATTACTTGTGTGTTTGATTTACTTCTTATTCCGCACTTTGCAAATCAAATACTTATATATATATTGAGTTGGAACATTTTTATAAATCTTTAAAAGAGGCCAGAATTACATTCAACCCCCCTTCTGTAATTCTTGTTGTATTTTTAGGGAATAACATAAACAATACTCACGCTTGAGAAAATTGAGAGCCCGTATGAAGCATAAATTGAAAAGTATTATAGATGCAAGCAATGCCGCAACTCCTATCCAATACCTGTAGGAATGTGAGAAGAACCCTCATAATTTCAAGATCATGGCTCATAGTAGTTCTGTTGTGTTAGAAAGAATCTTTAACGAAAATATTACATCAATAACTTATTATCTGAATTGATGAAGACAAAAACAGAAACACATGCACATGCTTAAGTCTTAAATACTCAATACGCACATGATTTCACTGATGATCGGGAAATTCATTCTCTGCAATTGCATTCATCCGATACATCACAGGTGATATCCAGTAAGCCCATATCCACCAATGTTTTACAGTAAATATTGCGCCTAAGCCTCCCTAAAAAAGAACATTCTCATAACCATTATCAAGTTCTAAGAATACATGAAGTTTGATTAATCTAATCTACATACAAAAATATACACAAACTGTAGCAAAAAAATCATATTTAACATACTAACCTCAACTGTATATAAAGTATATGTATTAGCTGTTGACAACATAAGTTTAGTGTAATCTAAATAACCTCGAGATATTAGTGAACAACCCATCAGATTATAGAAATACACTAAAACTTTCAACTTAATTGCATCTTTTATATAAAATTATAGATAGATTATAGAGATCAACAAATTTTATGTAGAACTTTTATTAAACATGTGTTACCTGCATAATCAAAGTTGAACAAATTCAAAAATTAGTGTATAATAAATTATAAACATGTAAGATAATACAAATAATCTAGCTTAAGGCCTACGACGATATTTGTAACGCCCCCAAATCCGGGGTCAGGAATCTGGGTCGTCACGCCATCCTTCACTCATGTGTAACCTGGTATTGATTCAATAATCCAACAGACCCCAATCTCATACTCGCACACACAATTTATAGCCTTAGAAATGACGTACAAAATGTAATCTTCTTTTATTACACTCAAATGTACTTTACAGGATCTCAAACAATTATTTATAACCTCTACATGAAGTTACAATAATTATGACTGATATCTTATATCTATCTGATACTCTAGCACACCTGAGACAAAGCTGCCAGGGATCCTCCCCATGACAGCAAGCGACTAAGTCCCACACCGGCATACTGGTTATCTGTTGTGTCATTTAAAAGAAAGCAAGAGTGAGCTATAATGCCCAGCATAATAATGTACAGTATGAAAATGACTGTATGATAAACTCACGTAAAACATCATATTTGATAAATACGTTTTCTTCAAAAATAGTTTTCCTTGGTGATACACACCTCTTTATGAAAACAATCCTTTAGTGGATTTTATTAACATACGAATACCTTAATAGTAAACCCAACACCTAGGCTTGGGTTACGGTATTGCATCACAATTCCAATTGGAAGAATAGGACATTCGTTGGAGTCACCGCACACGATAATCAGTCGTAATGCGATAAAGTAACCTTTTATACTAGTGGAAGGACGACACATTCGTATATCGGTTATCACCCTTGCCGCATTCGGGCTACATGTCCCATTTTCGGGTATACACATACTTCACAAGTTCCTGATACACTGAGTACCTTCACCTGCGGTACCTTTGGTAGTCCATCTAGCACACATAGTACCAGATTCTACCCCTCCCTGGTTTTTTAAAAGAATTCTATCAATCTCGAGAACTCGAACCACATCGAAGTTCCCCAAGCGTTTTGCTTGTTGATAGAAACAACTTATCTCTCTAAGATATAAGTGTATATATATGTATATACGTACTTCCGAGAATTTCGGAGGAAGTACTAAGGATGTGAGTTGACCGTTGTCAACAGATAATTAATATGGGGGAAAAGTTTCACCTTGAAACTATATTCAACATATTAAATAAGTCGGGATAATATTCACCGACGATATGAAATTATTCGAATGATATTCTGAAATCAGAAAGTATATTTTAAATCAGGATCTATGATTTTTAAATCAATAATAAACCCTTTACTAAATATTAATTAATTAAATAATAGTTGATAAATAATTAAACCTCAAATGGGTTTACTCTCTAAAAGAATATTTAAAATAATATTCCTCAACTGGTTTGTGTTTCCATAATTAATAATCTATAGTGATTAACCGGGTTTGAAATAAAAATCATTGGAGTATACTACTCCCATAATAAGGAATAAGTATATAGTATTTATTATTCGAATAATAAAATATAGTTGAGGGAATATGATCATTGGGAAATCATTTTAATAAAAATTCGAGGTGTTTTAATGTTTCGTAAGTGGACGTTGAGTCCCTTTAAAACGTACCATTATGGACTTTTAATCGTCCAAAATATCTCTGGGATGATTCCCGTGTTTATACTTTATAAAAAAAAACTGACCGACTCTCGGTCTTACGACTTATACATCACGCTCTAATGTAGCGTTAATATTCTTAACTAAAACACCTCCGTAATACTTCCGGGTTTTCATCAATTTTCACTGACCGATCCTCGGTCAAAAATATATACACGCCACGCTACTCGCTAGCGTCAACATTTTCAATTATAAACTCCTCCGGGATACTTCCGGGTTTTTATAAGCTTACACCAACCGGCTTTCAGTCTAAATATAATATTTCGAACTCGGTATGAACATATACTAGAAATTATCAACAATAGAGTAATGTAATACATCTCAAACTTCGTAAAACAGTTTAAAGCAATCTCATGCATACATCACAGGTTCCGCTCAGAAATCTATGACCATAAACACGATTCATCTTGTTAGGTCCCGTTCTAATTTACGGTGACTCGCACTCAAGCGCTATTTATTATGCACCCTCTCACCTTATAATACCATTATTATTCCTTTAAGTCCTTATTCACATCATGGTCGCTTCATTTTTCTAAGTATCTTAGGTTCATTCTCTTTATCGTCGTCGGCTCCTCTTATGGATTCTTACGATTTCTACTCGCGCGGTCTCGGCTCCGATATTTTTATAAAATTGAGAAATCATTATTTTTACTTGAAATTTTTATGGAAGTTAGAAAACTCAATATTTTACTCTCTTTTAAATTTCATGATTTATGAATACTTTTAAGTCGATCCTTTATATTTTCAAAGTTCGTGATTTGTAGCAGTTTTTGTCGCGTAAATCACTTTTACTAAAATGACCATAACTTTCGATCCGTAAATCGGAATCAAGCGATTCAAACGCCTAAATGATCCTTATAACATTTAATATCATAATCAAGGGTTATTTTTCAAGAAACTACAGTTATAACTCCGGGACTTTCTGCAGAAACTTAAAATTACGATTCGTTAGTTTTAACGGGGTTACGTTTACGATCGGGGTTTCGTTTACGCCCTAACTCTTAACACAGCCACCAACAATCATCATTTCATCATCAACACATAAACTCCTCTCAAGAACATCATGTTATTGAGGCAACAACAATCAACCTTAAATCTACTCAACTTAAACTTCAAGATCTCAACAATACCAGTTCTTAAACTAAGTTTTCTACCACATACTAAATGGATCTTAAAAATGAATCTTAAATAAAGTTGGGCCAATGATTTTTACCTTTCTTGAAAGCTTGAGATGTGTTCTTGAGGATGGTGGAGACTTGAAAATTCTTGGTATGATTTTTGTAGCCTAGAACCACTGTTGAAATCAAGAAAGCAAAGAGAGGTTACTATTCATACTATTCACTAGTGAGTTTCTTGATTTTATTTTACCCATCAAATCTTGATAAAAAGAGATGAAAGAATTTTCTTACCTTATTTTAATTTCTAGGAAGCTTGAGAATTAATGGGATGATTTTACCATGGCTAGAACTTGAGTTTTGAAATGGAATTTCTCCCTTTTTCTTCAAAGGGCCGAATGGAAGAAGTGAATGGGTGGGGGTATTTATACTTGCTTCCCTTGGTTACTTAGCTTGGTTGTTTTAGTAGGTCACTTCTAGGAAATGGGGTGGAAGATCTTGCACTTGATTTTTATTCTCCTAGGTTGAACCCTAGGTTTATTCTTGTTGCAAATCTTAGGGACAAATCTTTGGTAGCTTCCTAGAAACTACTTATGTTAGCTTCCTTAGCACATTATTTGGATAGCTTGCTTGATAATCCTATGGTTAGATTACTATTTGATAAATTAACCATGGTTACTTTCTTACCATGGTTTAGTTAGTGCGTTACGTTTATTTAATCATTTACGCGTTCGCTCGGTTGGTTAAACATTTTCGTAATACTTACTCGTAAATGGTTCGTGACGTAATTCCTTTCGTATTTATTCCTTATATTTTTAATTATCATACTTGAATATAAATCCGTAGGGTTTTAATCTCGTAATTATACTGTGATTCCCGTAATCCTCGATGAGTCGTAAATACGGTCGTTTTTCAAAGTTCATTTTCTTCGAAAACTAATAGCGTTTACATACGCTCATTTAGTACGTATAATCGTAATATCAATTCCAAAGCTCATTTTCTCATGCACTACATAGTGTGGGCTCAAAAGTTTTTTCCCGTACTTCGGGATTACTATTCATTAAACGTTTTACAAGGTCTAAAAAATTCAATTTATTATATTACCATTCATAAAGGTCTTTTACCGATGTCAAAAATTTGGGTTCTTACAATATAACCCGGAGAATGTAATTCATTCAGATAAATCACCTTTATTGACCTATTAAACCTCTGAAAACCCGTCATAAAGAAAAACCTCTGAATACTATCCAATATAAGCCTATAATACAAAATAGTATCAAATATTATCAATATTTGGTTTTGACATGTTGAATTTTTCGATCAATGATCTAAAATAAAGTCAAAAAATTATGAATATATTAAGACATTATCCCCTCTTCTCCGAGGGTTCAAGCCTTAACTAATGAATTTGTCCGAGAGTGTCATTTAAATAGTAAATGCATCAAAAGAGCAAAAACAAATAATATATTTTAAAATATAAATATGTACCTTTGTATTGTCGTAACATTACTAAACAATCAATAAATAAAATAGAACACTCCAATGTCATTCCCAGATACAATTTATTTTTTCCCTGAAAAAAATAAAAAGCTCTTATTGTGTGTATACTTGATAATCAGATTCAAAATAATCCTAATATAAATAGATGAACAATAGTATTTGGAATCGGGCTACACTCGATGAGCAATCATAAGATTCGGGATAAAAAATATAGGCATACCTTATTTTGAGAACACTTTGAAATCGTTGGCGCAATACACACAATATTTTTTGTAAGATCATCCTCGTTTTCATATCCTGTAAATTCAAACAATCAGACATTAATCACGTCTACATATATAAACACTTAAATTAAAAGCGAAATTCAAAAGAGTAAGAATGGGTAAAATGAATGATACAATATAAAATGATTCAAGAATTAGGGTTATCAGAATTTTTAATTTAAACTCGTGTTAGACGTGATAAATGAATGGATATATTAGGGTTCATCGAAGAGAAGAGGTCAGAGGAGGAGAGCAAATGGATAATTTTTTTTTTTGAAATTTTGTTTGTTAGCTTGGAATGCAGATAGATGATTGGTATAACAAAGAAAGAAGAAGAAGATAATGATTATCAAGGAAAGTAATAATGATTTTTGAATTTGAATTACTATAAGCATGATTTGTGGATCTATAATTGATTTGATATAATAACAAATCTATTTTAATAGTATGTTTGATCTTTTTATTATTGATAACTGATTTTTTAATAATTTTAAATACCATTTAAGATGTGGATAGTCCATGGATCTATGTAAATTTGTATAGGAAATAGTATTTTTAGGAATATGGGTCGACCCACTGGTCAAATTTCAAAAATATGGGTTAAAATATTTACAAAAATGTCATTCTTAGTACAAATTTTTGGGTCTTTTCACTAGTGCTCATTAAGATATAATAGATTTTATTTTGATCCCAATAATGAATAAACTATTATTTTTTTAATTTATTTGTATTACACACATTTTTTGTCATTTTAGTGAAGTTGGCATCTACCAGCTATTGGTTTGTTTTGTGAAAAAGGGTGCCAAAATTGATGTGGAAGAGAGAGACAATTAAATACAATATTTTTCAGTATATGTCAAAGTTGACATCCCTTCAAGTGTGCCAACCATCGTAGATACTCTCATGCCCACTCATTTGCAACCAAATGTTATCCCAACAACTCCAATAAAATGCAAACAAGAGTGTCAAGTCACGTCATGCTAAATGACGTTGACACTCCTTTTGATATCCTCCATGAGGATGCGCTCTTAAGTGACAACCGGACCCTAGCTCTACTTACAAGCCGGAGGTTTCAATTTATCATCATTTGGATAAGTAATAAATTTATAATTATTTAAGGTAACTATTAAATTATCCTCTTATGTTGTCTTCACAAAATGGGAGTCCAGGATTACCGTTTCACATGTGTACTAAACAAAATATGTGATAATTTAGTTTGTTGGTTAACACATTCCCAATAACTTACACTGACTTAGCTTAGCAAATTCAAAAAACTACTAAAAAATTTAGCGCATTAAAAGCAAAACATAAAACAGAGTAGTCAACAGAGATGAAAAAATTCGACATAACATAATAATATATTTAGGGTATTGGTTATAGAATTATGTCAAAAAAATCAGGTTACTTTCATAATAATGTAAAAAATGACCAAATAATAAGAATATACACCAAACTAATTATTCAATCAAAATTCTCAACCTTACTAGTAAAATTGCACTTGTTCATAATTTCATGTAAAAAGAACCACCACTACATAAAACTTCAATATAAATGTTTGGCAAAAAACTTGAACTGAAGTAGAACTGTTACATTAATCTTTCCAAACATGAATTCATCAGTTTAGAATATGTTATTTATTATGAGTTATAACTCTCTTTCAGGATTATAATACTAATATTCATCATTTTCGTCGATCTCAATATCCGGCCCATAGTTCTTGTCATTTCTCCTAAAATACAGTTAAATCAATTGAATCATTTGAAGTAGAATGTATACTTCATTGGACTATGTTCGATTCTATGGAAGCCCATTGTTGTTAAACCATCCACTCATTTGTTCACCATCAAGTTCCTGTGCAAATATCAACACTATTACAACTGTGATAATAAACTCTAACTCATTGATGTAAAGGTATTGGAACAAATTAAATTTTATGTAGACACTAAAAATATATATAGGTGATCTTGTGTAAGGTGTTATATTTGATTTCAATGATCTTGTAATATTAATAAAACATAAAATCTATCATGGAGAATATAAGGTTTAATTTTATAGATGATGTTGTAAACATAATTCATAATATCGTTTAAAGTAGAATCAAGTCGTAACACTTACCTCTGCATCCATGGTTAAGGTATTTTCAAAAAGATTCGGAATGACAGAACTTGGATCCCCATGATTATTTCCAAGCTGAACATAGAATTAAAAATCCATATTAATGGATAATATATCATGCTTTAAGATATATATATGTTTATATTAGAGCTATTTTGTCTATCATGCTTGAGTTACCTGATCAATGTTGAAGTTATTTTCATAGTCAAAATTGATGTTGCCTTGCCCGCGCACATTGAATGATTGCTGAGAGTAAAAGTTATTATATAATGTAGCAGTATTATAAGGTGCAACATGGTTTTCTAAAGGAATCATATTGTTGGTATCACCACCAATTAATCCTCCATTTCGAGAATAAGTGTTCTGCGCTTGAGGCAGAGTGTTTTGATTATAATAACCCATCTGACTAGTAGAATAACCGAGATTGTGGATATAGTTAAATTTGTTGCTTTTAGCAATTCCCATCATCTCTTCACTATAAACGTTCGATATATTAGCATTGTCCATCCCACTTGGAGCTACACACAAAGAAAATTACAAATAGTTATCTGGTATCAAGAGTGCCTTTGCACTCTTACTTAAAGATTTCTTTGCATAAATGATAAAAAATATTAATCTTTGTCAAAATATAACAAGTTTATTAAGAAATTAGTTTCGTATATAAGAATAACTAATTTACCATTCCTGTTATATGGTGGCAATGGTTTGTATTGACTTGATGATGAGGATCCATTAGGAGCTCGAACAGTAGTGGTAATGTCAGGTTGCTTGGGTGGTCGAAGAGGATTGTGAGTTGCCAGATTTCCATTCCTTTGCTCCTCTATAAGTTGATTAATTAACAACAAGTCCAGATTTCCGGAGACAAAACTTGACCAATAATTAAGATCGATCCAGTTGCTGAATTCAATATTAGTTCTTCCTTCTAAGACACGTTGTAAAAAATTTTGGTATTTCTGCAACAACATTATAATCAAACAGTGATAAAAACAACTTATCTACAACAAGTACTTATATGCAAACACACAATATTCTAATTTTTTTTTAGAATTGATATAGATATTACTTATCTCAAGAAACATCAAATTATATAAATGCATCAATATGTATATGTATGTGTGTGTGTGTAATTTTTTTTGTGTGTGTGTATTTATTTGTCTGTCTGTCTCTGTTAGTAAAAAAATATTTAGACTTCAGACTTCAAATATAGGCACATAATTATAGAACAATATAGCACATTACAAACCTGCAGGTGACTAGCTACTTGTCCTCGAGTTAGTCCGGGAACATTCATTACATCTGAAATATTTACAGGAACTGCTTCTGAAATAAAAAATACTTTGAAAATCACACACAAGTATATATATGCACGTAACTCCAGATAGTGAGTTTGAGGACACAAGAAACATGTCTTTTCATCAACTTTTTTCAGGAGGCCATCCTAGAAATTTATTATATTACTATTTAGATGTGATAAAAAATCCTTCATTACATGTAAAAAGTCATGTTTGTACAATAACTTACTCTGATAACCAATAACAAGAATAGCTTCCACAAAACGGCTGTGAAGGTCAGTTGTCCATACAACTTTATTATTCCTTCTCCCTGTGTGAAAACCAACAAATCTTCATTAAAATTATAGAGTAACTATAAGTGTCCTCTTATATATTATCATATCTATTTACCATCTTCTTACCTTTTGTATCATCACCAACAATACTTATGGTAGCAGATGCATTCTCATTATTAATCTGATTGATTTCGGCGACGGGAGAAATGTTGTTAGCTTTAGTTTTCTTCCATCATAGTGAGTACTGCCATATATTTTTCACGTCATTAGCCTTAATAGGCTTTGCTAAGAAGTGTTGAGCCCCATTCTTAACTCCCATCCAGATAACTTCTGGATTAGTATCAGCTGATATTACTATTTCATAAAAGATTAATTTTGATTAATATATAAACTGTGAACTTAATCAATAAAAATATGCTATGTATTCACACACACACATATACATGACTTACGAATGACAAGCAAATTAAATTTTTGATCTACTTGTCTTAAAAGTTCAAAACCATTTGTATCTGGCATATGAACGTCCACTAAAATCAAATCAAAAGGTTTGATCTTTAGCATGCTCAGAGCATCTTGGACACACTTCACGGTTGTCACTGAAATTAATAGTACCCAAAATCATTAGCATAAATATAATGTTATTAAGCATTACTATTCAAACTCACAAGTATACCGCACAAAACACAAATGAGAAGCTTCAATTTGGAATTACTAATTGTTATAGTAACAAGTAGTACTTGATATGTGGAAAATTAGCAAAAACCTCAAATACATCGAAGTAAAATTCATACAAGTGGTAATTCATCTAAAACAAAATCTACTTACCTTTTTGAATTATTTTGAATTAATCAGTTATTTGCATATTTTCTTTATATAGGAAAATGTCATTTGTAAAGTATAGGCATCAAAATTGCTAATCTGCACAAGATTTTAATGTGATTAATTGAGTAATTAGTAATTAATCAGAGTAGTAATGGTAAATATCATTAGATAGTCTAATCTCTTTCATATTTTTACTTGGCCATACCTTCCCTTGGAATTAAGAAAAAGTCTAATAGGAATTTTTAATATTGTAAAATTATATAATAGAAATAGATCAAAAATAGGAGGTTTCAAACATCTAGATCTATGTCTCATCAAAATGGTAGTTTGTAAATCTATGTCGGCAATAAACTAATTAGCTACAAATGGGCAACACTTTAAACAAGATAAATGCAAAACATTTATGTAATTAGATTAACAAACAAAGAGCTATTATATATGTGTGTGTGTGTGTATGTGTTTTAAACTAGTATTGTAATGTAAATATAATAGTATCCATCTTAGGTCACACAATTTCTCATAGAAAAATAAAATAAGAACCATAGATGTAAAACTTGTAAAACTGACTAATAAAAAATAGATTTTAAAAAGTTACCTTCATAGTTCCATTTCTCCAAGCATGCCTTTAGGAGAATTAGACATGTTGCATCATCATCCACCACCAAAACTCTGAACATTCTATCTTTTAGCAACTAAAAATTACTAAGATATGAAAAACTTATAATGTGCTAGTAGCAAGTGTCTCTCTAGCTCTATGCTTACAAAAGTGACAAAGAGGCATATTATATATATAAACCAAATGTTTTTGCACAATTAACGAGAATCATCAATTCTTTTTTATTATTTTTACGTTTTCTATCGAATATAAATCATTAAATCAATTTATCAATTATTTTCCATATTTTGCATGGACAAAGAATCTTTTAGGTGTACATGCATTTGAAACTTTTAGTAGTCAACTCTATGACTGAATCATTAATTCCTTTTCAACTTTTATGTTTCTTTGAAAAATATAATAATTAAATATGTTTGTCAATTCTTTTTTTCCATATATTGCAGGATAAAGAATCTTTTAGGTATCTATGCATTTGAAATGATTAGTAGTCAATTATTTGACTGAATCATCAGTTCTTTTTTATTATTTTTTACGTTTTTTTGTCAATATAAACAATTAAATATTTTTGTCCACTTCTTTCCATATATTACATGGACAAAGAATCTTATAGATATCCATGCATTTGAAATTATTAGTAGTCAACTCTTTGATTTATAATCACTTTTATTAAAAATAATAACAAAAATTATGCCTGCAAGGGTTGACTCAGTTGGTCAAAGAGGGGATAACTATCCTTTTGGTCACAGGTTCGAATCCCATGGGAGGAGAATTTATGATTATGCCTCTGAGCCAGAGCTTGTTGCTCAAATGCGGTTTACCTTGGTTCACGTGGTTTGCAGGCTATTACGTGAGCCCGTAGGGTTTACCCAATGCACACCCGAAGGATAGTGGCTGCGGGTTACCTACGATAAAAAAAACTAAAATTATATATGTTTAAACGGTCGTGGATTTACAGTTTTTCATTTCAATATGCTTTGTTATCACCAGTAATATTCAGTTACATGAACATATAAAATAATAAAAAAATTCTTATTTGACAGGTTTAATCAAATTTATTAATTAATTAAAATAAAATCAAAAAAATCTTATCTTTTTTTGTATCTAGATATAAGTTATAAATTTTTATATAGGAAAAAAAATTCATAAAGTGAAAAGTGGAACTAACTTTTTTATACGCCTCTTCATCGTATAGCTTAATAGTTAATGTTGTACCCAAAACCTCCATGAGCTAGATTTAGGCCCATTAGGCTCATAGGCCCAATCCACAGGCTTGAAGACATGCCAAGAAGAAGAAGTATGGTTAAACATTGTTAAGTGGCATTTATATCCACTTAGAACGCTTCATAAAGGCTCGAATTGGTGTTTTGTACTCAAGTTATTTGTGTATTTGATGTGTTTTTTTCAGGGCATAATCGAACGAAGGAAAAGTTTTTACATTGTTTTTATGCTAGAAGACTGTTAGGATAGAGCCTCGGATGATGCGCGAAGAAACCAGAAAAAGAAAGCAAGGAAATTAAGTTTTGACAGAAGCACAGGGCGGCCGCGCTCAAGTCCAAAGTGGCCGCGCTCGGTTTACAGAATGTCAGGGCGGTCGCGCCGCTTGACAGAGCGGTCGCGCCAGGTCGAAATCCTGGAATCTTGATTTGATTAGAAGGCTGATTCTTGGGACTCCTGGTCAGATGGGCTTCTGTATAAACACCTTTTTAAGACATTTTTCATAATAGAAACTAAAGAGAAGACGGTGAGAAGACCTAAGAGCACAAATACAACGAAGGAGAAGAAAAGCTTGTTTTTACTGGTGATTCTTTGCTTAAGTTGTAATCTTGGATGCTTGTTTTCTTGTTTGTTGAACCTATTACTCTTGTTAACGTACTTTGATTAATTATTCAGTTTATAAAAACTTAGTTTATTATACCATGCTTTCATCGGAACCCACGGTGATGATGAGTTCGGTTATGAACTAATCATTATCGTGGGGTTCCAATGGATTTACTTATGGATTTAAATAGTTAATTTGTTTTGATACCTAAGTGTGTGGTGATTGTATGATATCCTAGTATTGGGTGTGCTTATTCGTCTTATGAGCGTCGCAAACTTATAAGATAGCGTGTTAATCTCTATTGAAGCGATAGTGAATTTAGAGGTTTAGAACTTGCCATGCTAGCATAGGTTCATGTATTTGTTATGCATAATTCGTAGGTAATTTTAACCATCTTACTTGCCCTATGTAATCAAGATAGATAACTTGCGCATTAAACCTTTATGTTGTCAAATTCTATAGACATATAGGGTCTCAACATATTTGGTGTCTATTCAGCTTCTATCTCTTTTGTGGATGTCTGGTACTAGGGTATTCGTACAACGAAAGTTGGCGTTTACTAGTTTCGTGTTGTCTGATTAGTTGTCATCACCATTGCATGCTAAGGTTAAGAAAAATGACTTTGAATGAAGTAGTAATGAAGTTAGAATCCCATGTCTGTCTCATACAAGTAATTCAACTTCAATTCTCTTAGTTAATGTTAGTTAGTATAATCTCTTAGTTTAATCAAAAACCCAAATTGTTATTTATCTTAGCATTGAACGATAACCATATCATTGTTGCTAAAGTGCATAGATTGAACTTTACCTAAACCAGTCTCTATGGGAATGAACTAGAAAGAATTCTATATTACTTGCGAACGCGTATACTTGTGTGTAATTTAGCGCGTATTTTCATTCTAACAAGTTTTTGGCGCCGCTGCCGGGGATCGGTGTTAATTTTGAGTTTATGTGCTTGCCATTAGTGGTCATTAAAGTTCACTAACTCGGATATTTTACCTTATTGTGTTTCAGGTACTCTAGAGAGCGTGTGTTCTAACGCGTTCTCGATCTCACAAGAGAATACTGGATAAAACGGAGGAAGTAGTTGAAGAATTCTTTATTAAGGAGAAAGTTGAAGAAGAAGTTGTTATTGTAATGGGAGAACCAGAAGCGAATCTGAAAGCTTTGATGGATTACTCTCAACCGAAGATCAATGATATTCAGTTTAGCATTGTCAGATCAGCCATCGCGGCTAATACTTTTGAAATCAAGGCTAGCACGATTCAGATGGTGCAGAACTTAGTCTAGTTTGGGGGTTCTCCAACAGAAGATCCCAACATGCATATTAAAGATTTAATCGAGATCTGCGACACTTTCAAATTCAACAACGTGTCTAAAGATGCTATAAAGATAAGAATTTTCCCGTTCTCTCTGAGGGATAAATCTAAGTGTTGCTTGCATTCTCTACCACCAGGCTCTATCACCAAATGGGAAGATCTTGCTCAAAAGTTTCTTACTAAATTCTTCCCTATGGAAAAGACAGCTGCAATCAGAAATGCTCTTACTCAATTTGCGCAGCAATCGGGAGAGTCTTTATGTGATGCTTGGGATTGTTATAAAGAGATGCTTAGAAAGTGTCCTCATCATGGGATGCCTGACTAGATGATTATTAACTGCTTTTATAATGGCTGGGGAGCACAGTCTAGACCCATGCTTGATGCAGCATCAGATAGAGCCTTATGGGCTAAGAGCTACGATGAAGCTTATGAGTTGATTGAACTGATGGCTGCTAATGAATACCGATACCCTTCTCAGAGACTACCTCAAGGCAATGTAGCAGGAATTCTTGAGGTGGATGCAGCTACTGCTATAGCTGCTCAACTTAAGGCTTTGATGATGAAAGTGGATTCTTTGGCTAATTATGGAGTGAATCAGATCACTAGTGTCTGTGAGCTTTGTGCTGGTGCGCATGATACGGAGCAGTGTGCTATTTCTAGTGAATCAACTCAGTTCGTGAGCAACTTTTAGAGGTCACAGCAACCAGTTCCAGCCACCTATCATCCTAATAACCACAATCATTCTAACTTCAGATGGAGCAACATTTAGAATACAGTGCAACAGCCTTATCAGCAGTATGCAGCAAAATAATTCAACCCTCCTGGGTTTCAACAACCACAATATGCACCAAGATAACAACTCCAACTGCAACAATCTAATGAAAAATCTGAATTGGAGGAGTTGAGGCTCATGTGCAAGAGCCAAGTGGTTTCTATTAAGACCTTGGAGAATCAAATTGGAAAAATTGCCAATGCCTTACTAAATCGACAACCTGATACACTCCAGAGTGACACAGAAGTTCCAGGCAAGAAGGAAGCAAAAGAGCATGTTAAGGCAACTACATTGAGGTCTGGGAAGGTTGCACACCCCAAAAAATCTCAAGTTCCAGAAGATGAAGTTGTGGCTGAAGAAGATGTGCCAAAGGAATCAGAAGTGGAAACAAGGAAGAAAACTGTGGAACACACTCCTCCTGAGGGTAGTATAGGGGAGAAACAGGTCTATCCTCCACCTTCTTTTCCTAAGAGGCTGCAGAAGTAAAAGTTGGATAAGCAGTTTGCTAAGTTTATGGAGGCGTTCAAGAAACTTCATATCAACATACCTTTCGATGAAGCTCTTGAACAGATGCCTAGCTATGCAAAATTTATGAAAGGTATTCTCTCTCGGAAAGTGAAGCTCGATGACATAAAGACCATTGTTCTTACGGAGGAATGCAGTGTTGTGCTGCAACATAAGTTGCCTCCGAAGCTTAAAGATCCTGGGAGCTTCACTATTCCTTGTACCATCGAAAACGTGTCATTCGAAAGTGTTTATGTGATTTAGGAGCTAGCATCAATCTAATGCCTTTGTCCGTCTTCAAGAAGTTGGATTTACCTGATCCAAAGCCTACTTATATGTCCTTGCAGTTGGCCGATCATTCTATTACATATCCACGAGGCATTGTGGAGGATATCCTGGTCAAAGTGGACAAACTCATCTTTCCTGCTGACTTTGTAATTCTATATTTCAAGGAGGATAAAAAGATTCCCATAATCTTGGGAAGACCATTTTTGGATAGTGGCCGAACCTTGATTGATATGCAAAAGGGTGAGCTCACTATGCAAGTACTGGATCAGGATGTAACTTTTAATGTTTTCAATGCCATGAAATTCCCTACTAATAACGAGGAGTGCTTGAAAGTGGAATTGGTCGATTCTGTTGTTACTTTAGAACTTGATCAAATACTAAGGTCTGATGCCTTAGAGAAAACCTTGATGGGTAATTCAGATAGTGAAGATGATGAAGGTGATGAGTAGTTGCAGTATTTGATTGCTTCTCCTTGGAAGCGAATGATGGATATGCCTTTTGAATTTCTTGGAATGTCAGAACTCAAGAATGCTGAGGGGCGACTTAAGCCATCTATTGAGGAAGCTCCTACGCACGAGCTTAAACCATTTCCTGAACAATTGAGGTATGCGTTTTTAGGTGATACATCTACTTTTCCTGTTATTATTGCATCTGACCTTTCAGGTAGTGATGAGGAAAAGCTCTTAAGAATTCTGAAAGAGTTCAAATCGGTAATTGGATGGACTATAGAAGATATTAAGGGAATCAACCCTTCTTATTGCATGCATAAAATTCTGTTAGAGGAAGGAAGTAAGCCAACCGTTGAGCAACAAAGAAGGCTAAATCCGATCATGAAGGAGGTCGTGAAGAAGGAAATTCTCAAATGGCTAGATGCATGGATCATCTATCGTATTTCTGACAGTTCTTGGGTGAGCCCAGTTTAGTGTGTGCCGAAGAAAGGAGGCATCACCGTGGTTGCTAATAAAAAGAATGAGCACATTCCTACTCGAACAGTCATAGGGTGGAGAGTTTGCATGGATTACAGGAAGCTGAACAAGGCCACGAGGAAGGACCACTTCCCTCTTCTTTTTATTGATGTGATGCTTGACAAGTTGGATGGGCATGAATACTATTGTCTTCTGCATGGCTATTCGGGTTATAATCAGATTTGCATCGCTCTAGAAGATCAGGAAAAGACTACGTTCACTTGTCCGTTTGGTACTTTTGCCTTCAGAAGAGTTACTTTTGGGTTGTGTGGTGCACCTGCCACATTTTAGAGATGCATGATGGCAATTTTCTATGACATGATTGGTCAGAATTTGGAGGTGTTCATGGATGATTTTTCTGTGTTCAGAGATTCTTTAGACGAGTGCTTGCAAAATCTTGGCGCAGTTCTTAAAAGGTGTGTTGAGACTAATCTGGTTCTCAACTGGGAGAAATTTCACTTTATGGTGCAATAGGGCATCATTCTTGGGGACAAGGTCTCTAGTAAGGGTCTTGAGGTGGACAAATCCAAGATGGGGGTCATTGAAAACCTTCATCCACCAATTTCTGTTAAGGGAATCCGCAGTTTCCTTGGTCATATGGGCTTCCATAGGCGGTTCATCAAGGACTTCTCTAAAATCTCTAAACCATTGTGCAATCTTCTAGAGAAAGATGTCCCTTTCAAGTTTGATGATGAGGGTCTAGCTGCTTTTGAGAGCTTAAAGAAGATTTTGTTTACGGCACCCGCAATAACTGCACCTGATTGGAATGAGCCTTTTAAAATAAAGTGCGATGCAAGTGATTATGCAGTTGGAGCAGTTCTTGGGCAAAAAAAATAATATATTTCATGTAATCTACTATGCTAGTAAGACCCTCAATGGTGCTCAACTGAAATATACTACTACTGAGAGGAACTCTTAGCCATTTTCTACGGTTTTAAGAAGTTTCGATCTTATTTGCTTGGGACGAAGGTGACAGTTTTCACTTATCACGCTACGATTCGCTATCTCGTCTCGAAAAAGGACTCAAAACTTGGTTGATTCGATGGGTTCTTTTACTTCAGGAGTTTGAGTTGGAGATCAAGGATAGAAAAGGTACTGAGAATCAAGTTGCTGGTCATTTCTCTCATTTAGAAGAACCAAGTGCGACTTCACAGGATAAGACATTGATAAATGAGTCTTTTCCCGATGAGCAATTGTTTGGGGTGCAAGAGGAAGAACCGTGGTTTACATACATTGTGAACTACCTTGTGAGCAATATTATGCCTCCAGACTTTTCTTCTGCTCAAAGAAAGAAGTTTCTTCATGAGGTGAAGTGGTACATGTGGGATGAGCTATTTTTGTTTCGGCAAGGAGCTGACCAAATCATGAGGAGATGTATTCCGTACAGCGAGACAGAGGGTATCTTGCGAGACTGTCACTCGAATATTTATGAAGGCTACTATGGTGGAGAAAAGACAACAGCTCGTATCCTTTAAGCAGGATTCTTTTGGCTTATATTTTTTAAGGATGCCCATCAGTTCATTTTGAAGTGTGATAGCTGCCAGCGTGTTGGTAATATGTCCAAGAGGGATGAGATGCCTCTTAATGTGCTTCTCGAGGTTGGGGTCTTCGATGTTTGGAGAATTGACTTCATGGGGCCATTTATCTCATCTTGAAATAATTAGTATATCTTATTGGCGATTGATTATGTCTTGAAAATGGTGAAAGTTAAAACTTTGTCGACGAATGATGTGAAGGTAGTGCTCAATTTTCTTCACAAGCAGATATTCACAAGTTTTGGGACTACGAGAGTCATAATCAGTGACAAGGGATCACATTTCTGCAATCGCAAGTTCGCTGCTATGATGCAAAGATATAATATGAATCATCACATTGCTATAGCCTAGCATCCTTTGACTGATGGTCAAGCTGAAGTGTCTAACAGAGAGGTCAAGCGTATTCTAGAAAAGTTGTATGTCCATCGAGAAATGATTGGTCTTTGAAGCTGGATGAAGCTGTTTGGGCGTATCGAACAGCATTCAAGACTCCGCTAGGCATGTCTCCGTTTCAATTGGTTTATGGTAAGGGATGTCATTTGCTTGTGGAGCTAGAGCACAAGGCATATTGGGCTTTGAAAAAATTTAACCTTGATATGGATGCAGCTGGTAAGAAAGGGATGCTTCAATTGAATGAACTCGATGAGTTTTAACTTCAAGCGTATGAAAATAACAAAATATATAAGGAGAAAGTCAAGTGGTGGCACGATAGGAGTTTCGTGCTCAAACCATTTGTGTCGGGGCAACAAGTTCTTTTGTTCAACTCTCGTCTCCGTCTTTTTCCTAGGAAATTGAAGTCGAGGTTGTCAGGGCCGTTTGTTATCAAAACTGTGTTTCCACATAGAGTGGTGGAGATTTTTGAGAATGATCCAGGCCAGTCATTCAAGGTAAATGGACAGCGTCTGAAGCACTACTATGGGAATACGACAAACCGTGAGGTGGTTAGTTTCGTTCTATTATCCACTTGATCTCGGAATTCTACGTCAAGCTAGCAACGTAAACCAAGCATTTCTTGGGAGGCAACCCAAGCTTGTTGTAAATTAGTAGAAGATAGAAGGAAGAAAAAGCAGAAGAAAAGAAAAAAAATCAGAAAAATAAAAAAAATATGGTGTTTTTTTCCAGAAGCACGGCGCGGCCGCGCTGCCTGGTGGGGCGGCCGCGCTGGAACTTCAGAGACACGGCGCGCCGGCGCTGACCCCCTCTAAAAGAAAAAAAAATAGAAAAACAAAAATTCAATACAAAATCAAAACAACAGCCGATTTTCCCTCCTCCATTACCCCAAATTCCTTGTCCTAATCAAACTCATTATCCCCACTATCCCACAATTATATCCCACTTATAATTCCTAATCCCTATGTATACATACACTTATATGTTAGGACGAAAATACGCGCTAATATTCACACAAGTATACGTGATCGCAAGTAATATAGAATTAATTCTAGTTCATTCCCACAGGGTGTGGTTTAAGTTAATTTTAATCAATGTACTTATGCAACAATGGTATGGTTATTATCCAATGCTAAGATGAATAAAAAATCGAGATTGTTTATAACTACGATTAACTAAGAGATTATACTAAAGAACATTAACTAAGAGAATAAAGAGAGTTGAATACTATATGACACAAATATGGGATTGTAACTTCATTAAATACTTCATTCAATATCCTTTTTGTTCTTAACCTTAGCATGTAATGGTGATGACACTAGTCAGATAACACGAAACTGATAAACGCCAACTTTCGTTGTTCGGATACCATACTACTAGGCATCCATAAAAGAGATAGAAGATGAATATACGTAAATTATATTGAGACCCTATATGTCTATAGAATTTGACAACATAACAGTTTAATGCACAAGTTATCTATCATGATTACATAGGGCAAGTAAGATGGTTAAAATTACCTACGAATCATGCATAACAATTACATAAACTATGCTAGCATAGCAAGTTCTAAACCCCTAAGTTCACTTTCGCTTTATTAGAGATCAACAATCTATCTTATAAGTTCGCGACGCTCATAAGATGAATAAGCACAACCACACACTAAGGCATCGAAATAAATTAACTAAAGAAATCCATAAATAAATCCGTTAGAACCCCACGATAACGATTAGCCCATAATTCGGACTCATCATCAACGTGGGTTCCGATGAAAACATGGTATAATAAACGTAGTCTTTATACTGAATAAATAATAAAACCAAGTACATTACAAAAGAGAGTATAGGTTAAACAAATAAGAAAACTAGCATCCAAAGTTACAATTTAAAATAAATAATCACAAGAATAAACTAGATCCTCTTCGTCTTGGTTAAAATTTGCTCTACGGTCTTCTTACGCCTTCTCCTTATGCTCTGGTACGTCTTGTTATGAAAAATGATCATAAGTTATGTTTTTATAGCAGCCCATGCAGATTAGAAGTCCTTCGGATCAAAATCAGAGTAGAAACAGGATTCTTGGAATTCAACCCGGTGGGGGAGCGCGCTTCACTAGCGCGGGCGCGCTGCACTTTTGTAATCCTGACGCGGCTGTGCGCTACTACAGTATGGGCGCGCTGACTCTCTGGAGAAAATTCTAACTTCTGCTTTTCTTGCTGGTTTGAGTTGGTCTTTTCACGAGCAATCTTCTTGACACAATCCTAACACCATATTAGCATCGAAACAATGCCAAATCACCTGGATCTTTTATTTATGCCTGAAATGCAAAAAATACTACAAAAACACATCAAATACACAAATAACTCGAGTACAAAACACCAGATCAAGCCTTTATAGGACATAATAAGTAGACATAAATTCCACTTAACACACCCCCAAACTTGAACCGATGCTTGTCCTTAAGCATAAACAGACTCAAAAAACAAGAAATAAAAATACATGAATGCAAACTATATGAATGCAACGATCCCCATAGAATAACTAAACCAATCAACAAGCAACATCTCAACAAATGCAGTTATTCACACAAAGATTAATCAAATCCCACTAATCAACTTCCAAGCAAGAAAAGTGCGTGTGTGCAAATGCTTACAGATATACTATCACAACTAGATCAATAATCATGACTCACTACTCATCAAAGCAGTCACAAGGTTATAAATAGAATAAAAGCTAAACTTAAAATGACTTATAACACTCCAATTCTTATATCGGAGTTTTACATGGATTCATGCTTTTATTCACAACACATAATAACACAAATATGCTTATTTGACCGTGCAATGAGTGAGGTCCACAAAAGACTTATACAATAATACCCTTGTAGCGAGCGTTAGGTTAGTGGATCCCAGACTATAAAAAGCGTTAGGTCACTAGGCATAAAGTCCCCTAAGAACTTAATAACTCGAGTATTAAAGAGCCCTCTCGTGATCAATTATGCATAAACACATATTTTTTTCTTTATTTTTTTTGCTCCATCTCGTTCAACCCTAGACTACTCATATAAAATGAGTCGACTACTAGCCATTTGACACCTAGCCACAATAACTAGCAATGCAATCCAACTTTTCTCCAACTTTAAATATCCATGCTATTTTATCATTAAGAGAATATCCTAAATTCTAAATTATAAACAAGTGATTAAACCTTGACAAACAAATAAACCATGACCATGATCTATCACTCAAGCAACCTATAAGACTTAGTGAAATACAATTATCTCTAGCATGCAAATCAACTCGATAAGACTTAACATCACTAAGCACGACATCACTACACTAGTATTAATATCATGAATCAATCGAACAAATCATCTAAGGGATCATGTTATAATGCAAATGCATGAAACTATATGAACAAACTATCATACAAAATAATGGAAAAATAAAAATAAAAAAAACTACTACATGGTAAATATGCAACTATATGAACTAAATTAGCATGAATATGTAAACTATATTAGACTCACACAAAACAAATAATCCTTAACTACTACCCCCAAACTTAAAATATTCACTGTCCTTAGTGAAGGCAATAACAAGGATTCTGGCATACCTACTCAAAATCAAGGTCATCACCCTCAAGGGGTGGAGTGTCAGGAGTGTCTGGAGGCGGATATACAGAATCCTCACCGAATACTGGCCAATGGATATCAACTCCGGTGGCTCTGAATGCAGTCTCCAATGCCTGGGTAAGGTCCTGTGCAAAGCGACTATGGATGGCATGCATCACATCCATCCTCCTCAATAAGCGCCTATACTGTGCTGAACTCATCCCAACACTTCCCTGTGCTTCCTCCTGCTGCTGCTGCTGCTACGATCCCAAAGGACCGGCCTCTCCCAACTTAGCTCTCCAAGCTGCTCTGCTCGCCTGTGTCGTGCCACCAACATATGTTAGAGGAGCTGGCCTTCCACCTGGAAGATGGTCATAAGAATATCCAAGCCCCTTAGGATTGGGTTTCCCACCATACCACTCCTGCATATTGAATATCTCCAAACTATCAATCGAGGCATACGGGAGCTGCAGCTGCTCGTGTGCGGGCCAATGAACTCCAACCGCCACACACAGCTTCATCACAATAGACGCATAGGGTATATAACCCGTAGTACTCCCTCGAAGAAACCTCAAAATACCCTGATGGATAATCATCCCAAGATCCGCATAGTCTCCCTGAAGAATCCCCCACATTAGACGTGCACACTCCACAGTAACATCATGCACGTGAGAAGATGGCATGATGTTAGCACAAATAAAAGAATTCCATGCACGTGCAAACCTGTTCATGCACGAGGCAGGAAACGTGGCATACTCGTTCATGCCCTTCTTGAACTTCCAATGAGTCTCAGGCACACACAGGGTAGCAACAATCAAGTCCAAGTTAAACTCCTCCGACATCTTCTCATTCCAATTCTCCTGTTCAGGCCTCCTCCCGGGCTGCTCAATCGCCCTACGAATAGCCTCTGCACTATACTCCACAGTCATCCCCCTAACCACCGTAAAACCATTCTTCTCACCCTTAGCATTCGTGTAGAACTCATGCACCACACTTATGGGCACAACAACGGGTGTCTCACAAAAAGTAACCCATCCCATCTCCAAGATCATCTCCAACAACTTACCATCTTTCCCCGATGGCAGAAAACCATTCTCCTTGGCTATAGGCTTCGAAAGCAGCCTTGCATACTATGCCTTAGTCTCGGGAGTTGAAAACCTAGGCCTCACACCATCCACACTCGAAGAATCAATGGTGCTGCTATTAACTTGGGTTCATTGTCTTTTTGGTGCCATTGAGATTTAATAATATTGAGAGAATCGAAGTTTGTAAGAGAGATTTGTGTGTTTGAGAGTTTGAGAAGTGATGGAGGAGTTGTGTATAAGTGTATGTATATATAGGAGATTGGGAGAGAATTAGTTATGGAAAGAAGTGGGAATTGATTATGGGAATAATGGGTTTGATTTGGAGAGGGAAATATGGGATGTGGGAGAGTAAAATTCGGGTAGGAATTGATTTTGCCTTCAAATTCCCGAATAACTTTTTTTAGAACCAGGGACCCAGCGCGGCCGCGTGCTACCTCAGCACGGGCGCACCGTGCTTCTGCCAATCCAGTGTGGCCGCCCCGCCAGGCAGTGCGGGTGCGTGCAGTTTCTGTCAAATCAGCGCAGCCGCCCCGCTTCACAGCGCGGGCGCGCCGCACTACTGTAGTTGGCACTGAATTTTTCCGTTTTTCTGATTTTTTTATATTTTTCTTCTTTTTTCCTTCTTCCTCTATCTACTAATGTATAATAAAATTGGGTTACCTCCCAAGAAGTACTTGGTTTATGTCATTAGCTTGACGTAGAATCTCGAGATCAAGTAGATAATAGAACGGCACTAACCACCTCACGGTTTTCCGTATCCCTATAGTAGTGCTTTAACCTCTGTCCATTCACCTTAAACGCTTGGCCTGGATCATTCTCAAAAATCTCAACAGCTCTATGTGGAAACACAGTTTTGATTATGAAAGGCCGGACCACCTCGACTTCAATTTTCCAGGAAAAAGACGGAGACGAGAGTTGAACAAAAGAACTTGCTTCCTCAGCATAAATGATTTAAGCACTAGACCTTTATCATTCCACCGCTTGACTTTCTCCTTATACATTTTGTTGTTTTCATACGCTTGAAGTCAAAATTCATCGAGTTCATTCAATTGAAGCATTCTTTTCTTACCAGCTATATCCAAATCAAGGTTCAACTTCTTCAAAGCCCAAACTCTTTATGCTCGAGCTCCACAGGCAAATGACACCCCTTACCATAAACCAACTAAAATGAATACATACCTAACAGAGTTTTGTATGCTGTTCTATATGCCCAAACAGCTTTATCAAGCTTCAAAGACCAATCCTTCCTTGATGGACACACAACTATCTCTAGAATATGCTTGATCTCTCTGTTAGACACCTCAGCTTGACCATTAGTCTGAGGATGATAGGCTATAGCAATGCGATGATTCACATTATACCTTTGCATCATAGCAGTGAACTTGCGATTGCAGAAATGCGATCCCTCATCACTGATTATGACTCTTGGAGTCCAATCGTGTGAATATCTGCTTATAAAGAAAATTAAGCACTACCTCGCATCATTTGTTGGCAAAGCCTTGACTTCAACCCATTTTGAGACATAATCAACTGCCAACAATATATACTGATTATTGCAAAATTAGACAAACGGCCCCATGAAGTCGATTCCCCAAACATCAAACACTTCAACCTTGAGAAGCACATTAAGAGGCATCTCATCCCTCTTGGACATATTACCCACACACTAGCATCGATCACACTTCAAAACAAAATGATGCACATCCTTAAATAATGTAAGCCATAAGAATCCTGCTTTAAGGACACGAGTTGCTGTCTTATCTCCACCATTATGGCCTCCATAAATAGTCGAATGACAGTCTCGCAAGATCCCCCCGTTTTGTTGTACCGAATACATCTCCTGATGATTTGGTCAGCTCCTTGCCTAAACAGATATGGTTCATCCCACATGTACCACTTCACCTCATGAAAAACCTTCTTCCTTTGAGCATAAGATAAATCTGGAATCATGATATTGCTCACAAGGTAGTTCACAATGTCTATAAACCACGGTTCTTCCTCTTGCACCCGAAAAAATTGCTCATCGGGAAAAGACTCATTTATCAATGTCTTATCTTGTGAAGGTGCACTTGGGTCTTCCAAACGCGAGAGATGATCATCAACTTGATTCTTAATACCTTTATGTCCTTGATCTCTAGCTCAAATTCCTGAAGTAAAAGAACCCATCGAATAAGTCTAGGCTTCGAGTCCTTCTTAGAGACGAGATATCTAATCACAGCCTGATTAGTGAAAACTGTCACCTTCGTCCCAAGCAAATAAGATCGAAACTTCTCAAAACCGTAGATAATGGCCAAAAGTTCTTTCTAGTAGTAGTATAATTCAGTTGAGCACCATTGAGGGTCTTACTAGCATAGTAGACCAAAAGAAATATGTTGTTCTTTCTCTGTCCAAGAACTGCTCCAACTGCATAGTCACTTGCATCGCACATCATCTCAAAAGTTTCATTCCAATCAGGTGCAGTTATGACAGGTGCCGTGATCAAACTCTTCATCAAGAACTCAAAAGCAGCTAGGCACTCTTCATCAAACTTGAACGGGACATCCTTCTCTAGAAGATTTCACAAGGGTTTAGAGATTTTAGAGAAGTCCTTGATGAACCATGTAACACCCCCAAATCCGGGGTCGGGGATCCGGGTTGTCACGAGTTCCATTTCCCTTAATAATACTTAATATTAATAAACTAATGCGTACTGTGACCCCACTATGCACACACACCACAAGTTATAGTCTCAGAGATGAATATCCAAAAATAACACAAGTCATTTTATTCCAAAATTATAAACCATTACACCTTAAAAGGGTTTCTGAATAAATTTACATATTCTTTGCCATTATTACAATTCATAAATATACATAAGTCTGGTACATTAAAAGTTGAAAGCCTAGCCTATTGGTAGATCCTACCTCAGCTACACGGCATCAACGCCTACAGGAAACTGCGGAACGTTTCCTATCCGCTCACAAATTGGGAGCTTGGTCCTGTTCATCTTGTCTATCTGTTGTTGTGTGACGAAAGAAGAATGCAAGGGTGAGCAAGAAGCCCACCGAAATAATATGCATAATAATTTACAAAATATGAGCATTCTCACAGTACTCATGAAAGTCTTGGTCAAAAATAAATGAACCAAGTTTGATCTCTTAATGCGACCAAGTCGCAAAATATTTAGTATATATGTATATATACTTTTCAAAATCTTTGAAATCCTCTGCCATGTATAATATTCACAGAGTTCCAGTTTATAGCTGTATAAAAATATTGTTGCAAGGTGATCTCATATATCTAACCTTGTCTCAACATTTTTCTGAAAATCTTTGTCATACATAAGATAATCATTGACCAGACATAAGTTTAAAAGGTGAAGTTACGAGATACTCCAATATACTTATATCTTTTCCGAATACTACTTGAACTACCACCGTTCAAGGTATAATCAGTTTCAAAAGTTCATCACATAGATGAGACTACAAGATAAGATTTGAATAGATTCAATCTTTGAAATATCATTCAAAAGAAATGAAGTTACGAGATACTTCATTAAGTCCCGATATATATATATACACCTATATATATATATATCTCATACTTTCCTTGGAAACCTCTGTTATGAAAAGTATAAACAGAGTTATAATATCCAATGAATTTGGAAAGAAGAAAACCTTGGCATAAACCTGATATCTTGCTGATCAGGCAAAGATACCAATAAGTAACTTTTTCTACTAGTAGATGGACGAATTCCCCACTGGTCATCACCCTGGCCGCATTAGGACCTATGCTGGACTGCCACTCAGCCACTTACGCATTGATGGACTCCCACTGAGCCACTTACACTTTCATGGACGCCCACTGAGCCCATGTTGCTTATGCCGACTCAAATAGATGGACTTACTTCCCGAACGTTGAGCAAGTAATCAAAATGTTTTCTCAAAACAGCAACCTCGTTGCGAATATAAAATACACCACAGAGTCGGATCCCTCAGGTTTTGAGCGAGTATTTAAATCCCCTTCGAAAGGAAGATCTTAAATCTAAAAATGAGTTTTGGGATCCGTTCTAACTTTTAAAAATCATTTTGAAGACTCGAAAACATTTTTAAGAATGTTTGGAGTAATGCTAATTTAATAAAATAAATCAGTCTCGATATGTTAGAAATTATCTGAATATTATTATTTAAATAATATTACCATAAAGGATAATCTTTATAAAAACAATCGAAGTAGAAGTTTTACAACTCATACTTGAAATGAATAATAAATAACCAAAGATATACTTATACGAAAGTACGATCTTTATTTGAATAATCGAAAATAAGTTTGATTATCGAAATATTATTCTTTAATAAAATAAAGAATATTATTTAATAAAATAAGCGGAGTCATAAGTCCTCGAATGAATATTCAAAATAATATTCATTAAATAAAGTAAGTGGAGTCATAAGTCCTCGAATGAATATTCAAAATAATATTCATTAAATAAAATAAAGTTATCGAATAAACCTTATTCGATTAATAGTTTTGAAAACTATATCAATATATATATATATATATATATTATACTCGAGAACATCGACTCCCGGTTAGAAAAATGTTCACCTTCGGGTCCCCTATACTAAGGGTATACGCAACTACTACTTATCTCTAGCATAGGTATTATGCAACTTATAAGCATTTGAATCAACAATTAGATATCAAGATTACGAAACAGGCATGCATATATACCATATCAGTATGCTCCAATATATCGCAAGATTTGCTAATAACTAACATGCACTTATCATAAGATATTGCATATACATATATTTACATCACAACAACAGTATAACGGGTAGAAAACTTGCCTGAGTGTTCCCGGATAGACTTAAGCTTAGAGTGGATCTGATAACCTATGAACAATAACATAATCCGGAATTAGATCACGGTCACTTAAAAAACTAGAATTTATCCACTTAGACACTAATGTTCGCTTACGGTCGCTTATACGCTTAACGATTTGCGTTAATCGTTTGCGGGTACCCTCGGCTCCACCAATTTTAATAAATTAACCATTACGAATTTTAAGGTGACTCTTTCGCGAGTACTTTACCAACTTCCTAATCCACCTTACATAATTGTTTCGTAATCCAATTAGTCTTTTAGGGGCCTTAAACAAGGTTTCAAAGTTAAGCGAGGGGTAAAGGTTCGTTCGCGAAACACCGTAACTTAAAACAGTCGTTTCTCCTAAACCGTATATCGGATATAAGCGAACCACATATCAAAACGAAGATTGAATCATAAACTATATAAGCATGGTAATGTTCAGTTCATGGCAGTGAGTGTTCGGGTGCAAAAGTTATGCACAAAACAGTCTCAGGAAAATTGGGCATTACGACGGCTATAACTTAGCGATTCCCAAATTTTACCGAATCAATTCAATACCAAACCACCACCAATCAACACCATTACACCACCATTCAACCCCAATACAAGATCATTCAACCAACAATATTTTACCATAACCTAATACACCAATTTCTAGGTCAAACATTCAAGATCCATAACTTTAATCATTAAGCATAAACTTGACTAACTAATGGTAATGACCAAGCATAAACTCATCCAAATCATATCACTAATCATTCCAATTCTTAGCATACTCCCAACTCTATCATAATATTAAACCCACTGATTTATAAGGGTTAAAGGGCTTTATACCTTTCTTGGAGAGTGGGGATTCACTTAGAAGCTTCAAGGGGTGCTTATATGGCCTTAGGAAGCTTGGATCTTTAATGGAACCTAAGAAAACCAAAACACAACTAACTTGGTTACTATTCACCCTCCACTAAAATTATTTGTTTGAGATAGAAAACCTTTGATTCAAGCACTCAAACTACTTGCTCTTCTTAGTTATGAAATATAGGATCCAAAGAAACAAACCTTATAATTTTCCATGGAGTATAACTTGTGTTTTGAATTTCTAATTTACCATTTTGATCAAAAATTCGAAATGAAAAAGATGAAATGGGGGGGGGGGGAAGCTTGCTTTGTTTTATTGATCTTTGTGCATAAAAATGCTTGGTTGATATCAATCCTTGGTTAAATATCTTGCAAATTGCTTGCATCATCTTGCCTACCTCATCATCTTGCCATTTGTCCAATCCTCATGGTGTGATGATGTCACCTTCTCTTTTAACCACATGTTTTAGCTTCTCTTGGAAGCTTCCTTCCCATTCTACTTGTATGTGCTTGTCCCTTGGTCGTTTATCTGTTTTACGATTCGCTTACCTCTCGTTCTCGTTGATCATTTGAGGGATCATATCCGGGATCTTATTACTTGGGTTCCCCTAAACCTTTCTCAATATTTTATATTCCTTTTTTTAATCCTCTCTTATAATCCTTGAATTTAAATCCTTTTAATTATGTTACCTTATATTCAATTCTTTCGGTATCTGGTGGATTTTCGGGAAAAACCAAAGTTTTCGAATCCGAATTCTGACGACCTTTACATTCATTTACTTTATGGAATACTAATACGATCTTAGAATTTCCATAACAGTACTCCTATATAGTGTGGTCTGATAATTTTCCTTAATTAACATCATCAGCAAAAGTTACTATTCACCAGGGTTTCAAAAATTCCAAAAATTGGGGTTATCACAGTCTCCCCTCCTTAAAAGGATTCCGTCCCGGAATTAGATAGAAAATGAGTAGGGATACTCTCCTAGCATTGCACTTTCTAACTATCAAGTAAATTTTCCCACATTGTGGTTCTACCATGAAACTCTGACTAGTTTGATAACCCTTCTCCTAAGCACTTGTTCCTTTTCAATCTATAACCGTTCCTGGTTGCTCCATATAGGTTACGTCTGGTTGCATGTCTATGCGCTCATATGCCCCTATTTGTCTGGCATCCGAATTACACTTCCTTAACAATGATACGTGGAACACGTTATGAACTTGCTACATGTTCGGGGGTAGGGCTAGCTCATATGCTAACTTCCCAATACGTCTTAAAATATCTAAGGGTCCAACAATTCGTGGGCTTAGCTTTCCTTTCTTTCCGAACCTCATCCATCCTTTCCAAGGGAATACCTATAACATTATTAGGTCCCCTACTTCCTACTCTTAGTCCTTTCATGTCAAATCAACATACTTCTTATGTCTATCTTGGGCTACTACCAGCCGTCCTCTGATTAGATCTATTATATCCTTGGTCCTTTGCACTACTGTTGGTCTGAGCATCTTGCGCTCTGCAACTTCATCCTAATATAAGGGAGATCGACATTGTGTTCCCTTAAGGATCTCCTAAGGCGACATCTCGATACTGAAATACGATCTATTGTCATAAGAAAACTCAATCTGTGTTAAGTGATCATTCCAAATTCTTTCAAGTCTATCGCACAGATTCTCATCGTAGCTTCTTGCGCTATAGGTTTTGCTTCTCAATACCCACTCTTTTCCAGTTCGTAGTCATTACTATCTTCCGTACATAATACTATACTGGTTACACTTTTGCTCGTTAGCATTCTATAACCTTTTAATAATTGTGTCAACCTTAGTATCACGAACGCGTTAGATTCAGAATACCACCATACTGATACTACTTCATCTCTAGTTGCTTCCATCTTCGAAAGCTTGGTCCTTCATAAAGAAGTAAAAAGAATTTATTGAGATATCACTATGATCATGAACACTTGTTACATCACATAGTTAGTATAGAAGGTGGTCAGCCTTTAGTACTTGACAAGCAATTAAACAATATGTGGTATCCTACTAGGCTTCTATCACACAAATAGATAGTCATTCAGCAATACCTCCCCTTCTGGCAGGGTTGTTCTTCTCAGCTTACATGAAATGAAAAGGAGAGAAAATAACAAATTGAAGAGAATTATATATAAATAAAAATAATGTCACAAAATATCTGGCTTGGAATCTACCTCTGAACTATAGAGGTTTGTCATAGGAGAACAAAACATATACGTATATATCTCAACATCAAGTATTGTCGCATCGTATTTCACATGCCTAAATATTTTGCTATTCCGTCCATCAATCTACGGACCCATGCTCTTGCTTGAGCTCATAAACAATCACCTTTGAAACTCCCTCGACATCGAAAATCGAATCTGGGATTTCATTCTAGACATCATCGTTACTAGAATTCTATGATTGCACCGCAACCTTCCTCATATAGTAATACGACTCTCTATTGATAAGAAGGAATAAATATTCAATAGGTAGATAATCGACTTAATTAGTCTATCAATGATGACTCATATATCACCACGACCCGATTAGCGGTACTCAATCTCAACATCCATTCCAATACAGCTCTCACGCTTGTAATCGGCTCATTACTCGCAGAATCATTGTTGTATTACTATGGTCCACTGCTGACCTACTGTAGTCATTCATTTTCAATGAAATCTTAATAGCTAACCATACAGAGTCCATACATGTCGTATCGAATTCTTCTAAGGAGGCAACATAATCACCATTCCATGATTCATGAAGAACACCCCTGAACTTGACGTACATATGACATGAAGCAGATAAAATTGCAAAACGTTTCAATAAAAGCAACGATAGCAGGTTAATACCAATCTTAATCATATGTCGTTATTAGGAAATATAAAGCTCAAAGGTTTATTTTGTCCTCTCGTAACATGGTCCTGGCTTATCTCAAAATAGGACCTTCTAAGATAGATAGCCCGCTCACGGTGATTATATGAATTAAATCTTTACCAAACTACTATTACGGTTGAGTATCACACAATCATCAGAAGGAATGTCAATCTTTCATACCATAATACAACCTTCACGGCTTTAACCATCATCACTGTATTCCTCTGGCACGAGCGCCTATAACTGCTCTCTTACACTTAGAGTGTCGGCCACCTCATTGGCCTTTCCTGATAGTAATAGTTCCTTATAATTAATGTCTTTTGAACGATCTCCAACTAAATTTTCTACCTCATTTCCAATCACTGCTTGTGCGAAAACGCTCTTCCTTACGCTTTGGTGAGAAAGAAAAAAAATATCACCATTTTTTTTCAAAAGTTACTGCCTCGGTCTTTAGAGGTTAACATTGTCACGACTGACTCTCGGTCATACTTAGGACATCTTTTATCTTAGGTCCTTCTTGTTTTTACCAATCTTGACCTTCATTGGTTCAATCTATACTTTCTCATGGTTTAACATGTGCCCCACTTGGCATTATTATTACGTCATATTTGCTTTATCAAAATTTCTATTTTTGAGAACTTTGAATATTACCTTTTTCCTTATAAAACCTCTAAGGTTATCCTTAAATCCTTCATCCTGTACTCCCTAGGTACATGGCATATCAAGATACCATTTACTAATACTAGAACCATTGTCTATATAGTTCTGAAAACTTTCTCCACTGATCTTTAAAGGTTGTTGTTACCTTAATCCCTTCCAATTCATACTGTCAAAACTCATATTATCCCTATTAAGGGTGAAATGCCAACCTTTATCCATTCCCCTAGGATTCATCTCAAGTTATCGATGTTCCATCCTTAATTCCACCTTTAAAAAGGTACATGCATCCTTCTATGGATAAATCAAGTCATTTATCCTTGATAGATTATCTTATTCAATCATTCTCACCTCGATAGTCTTTGCCTAATTTCATAATAATATCCTTATCCAAAATGAGGTCAATCCATATGGCCTTCAAAAGATAACAATGGTTATCTGCTTTTCTTTCATGATTTGGTAATGATAACAGGGATGTTCTGGAAGGTATTGGTCGTGTTCAACGTGAACTTCTTCTTAATAATTCCTCATTTACTTTTGTTGTTTATCTCAACAGTCATCTCAATGTTGGGATATCTTTCATACCTGGCGTCTCCCTTTCTGGGTATCATGCCACCGGTCTTACATATACTTCATATTCTTGAAGGTCACTTCCTTCATCCTATTTTCCTAATATCTTGTTATCCTATCTCCTCAGTCCATTCGTGTTTTCTTATTAGCCCATCTATCTATCTCGAAGTGTCTTCCAATACTCCCAACTTAAAGGGGATACAATATACATATCACTTATGCCTTAAACCATCAACTTTAACTCATGGTGAATCACCCTCATCCCGACGATTACATACTTTTCTATTACTATTTCTATGAGTCTTTAGGGTTTCCTCATACCCAACTCCTTTATCATTCCTCAAACTATATTGCCTTTATATTCCTTTCCACTTCAGTTTCTTTTATTTTCGTTTCTATTACAACCATTTCATGAACCAACACAACATAAGCATTGATTTCAAACATCACGTCGTTCTAGGATTCTTGTCCTCCAGACGAATCTTGACAACTTTTACAACTTAGATTCATAACTTATCATACTCGTCCGCCTTTGTTCTGGCTCTAAAGCTTTTACATTATCTCTATAACCTTGGGAATTACTTTCCCGAAAACAATTGACTGAACTTTAATCAGTTTATTATAACCTCTGGCTCCGTGTCTTTCTTGGCCTTTCACCAGCGGGTGGCCTCTCTCTTAGGAGGGTAAGTGACAAAAATAGTCTTTTATGATTCGTCAATCATTTAGAATCTTAAATGATTCCTATATTTCCTTTAGCTAGACTCTTGACTCGACTGGGTCAGCTTGTTCCTTGGAACTCTGAGAGCTTATCGACTTAAAGGTCCTGAAAAAATTTCTCACCGTATTGTTTCCTCAGGGTGGTGGTTGGGGATAATAGTCTAAGTTCTGTTTAGAAAGGTCCATGAATTGCCCCATAGGAGTACCGTCTTGGTGCACCCTTCCTTGCACGACTTCTGTTTTTTTCAGTATGAAATGTTTCATCCTTCTCCCATAATCGGGGTTATCTTATACGTTAAAATCCTTGTTTTCCACTTCATCATGTAATGGGTTCCTTCTACCTTGATGGCGACCTCCCTGACTATCACATTCAGGGTTTGCTCTAAGTCTTATTCCTCAAACTAGGGCCTTCATCTAAGATCTCATCTTTAAGCTCTTGAACATTTGGAACCCAAGTTCTGTAGGAATACCTCAGTATTCCCTTATCATCTTTCTCGGTATTAATCTCTTCTCTATTCATTGGCTCTCTTCCTTCATTTATCACTTTTTCTTGGCACAATATGATCTTTTCCAATAATTCGGTCTGCATTACAATCTCAAACAACTTTTCAGTACCGGTTCCGATTACCTTCACTTCTATTTCCATTTTCTCAAAATCTCTTATCAACTCTCCCAAAGACATTATCATCTTGAGTTGCACCTTTCTACTAAGGGTGTTAGCCATCATATTGGCTTTCCCTGGATGATAAAGAATCTCATAATCGAAATCCTTGATTAGCTCTAACCACCTCCCCTGGCGCATGTTGAGCTCTTTCTGCATGAAAATGCACTAGAGCACTTATGTCTTGTGTAAATCTCGCACTTCTCTCCATACAAGTAGTTCCTCCAATCTTTAGGGCAAAACTATTACCACGAGCCCAAGCTCATGGGTGGGGATATCGAATTTTATATTCCCTTAATTGTCTTGAAGCGTACGCGATTACCTTGCTGTGCTGTATAAGAAGCACCCTAATTCCTTATGCGAAGCGTCACTACACATCACAAAATCTCCTTTTCCATCCGGCAACGCCAACATATGGGCCGTCACCAATCTTTGCTTCAGTTCTTAAAAGCTGTTCTCGCATTTCTCTGTCCATTCGAACTTCTCAGTCTTACGAGTAAGCCGCGTTAAAGGGGCTACTATCTTTACAAACTTTGAACGAACCTCCGGTAGTGACCGGCCAATCCTACCTCTGGTAGATGCCCTAACCATGGTCATCAATTCCTCAGTGGTCCTTTATTCATTCTTGTCAGGATCCTCCACGGGATCCTTCTCAGCAACAATCCCTTCAAGGATAATATCCTCAACCGCTACATCCTCAATATTAACATCATCCGGTCCCGCGTTAGGACGCTCTATCGGATCCACAATCTGATCTCCAATATGTAGTAAAACATCATCATATTATTGCTCTTGAACTTCAGGGTTCGGAGTCCCGCTACTATATACGATAACGATCTATGTTACTATCATGATATTTATAAGGGTTCCCGTAAGAGTTTTAACTGTCAGTACTACGTTAGGTAGTCCGACTATGAACTTCGCAAGAGTTATTATTATCTTAGTGAACTTATCATTTTTAACGACGCATCATCTCTGAGGTTTATAACGCTTAGCTCTGATACCATTCCTGTAACACCCCCAAATCCGAGGTCGGGGATCCGGGTTGTCACGAGTTCCATTTTCCTTAATAATACTTAATCTTAATAAACTAATGCGTACTGTGACCCCATTATGAACACACACCACAAGTTATAGTCTCAGAGATGAATATCCAAAAATAACACATGCCATTTTATTCCACAATTATAAACTATAACACCTTAAAAGGGTTTATGAATAAATTTACATATTCTTTGCCATTATTATAATTCATAAATATACATAAGTCTGGTACATCAAAAGTTGAAAGCCTAGCCTATTGGCAGATCCTACCTCAGCTACACGGCATCAACGCCTACAGAAAACTGCGGAACGTTTCCTATCCGCTCACAAATTGGGAGCTTGGTCCTGTTCATCTCTTCTATCTGTTGTTGTGTGATGAAAGAAGAAAGCAAGGGTGAGCAACAAGCCCACCGAAATAATATGCATAATAATTTACAAAATATGAGCATTCTCACAGTACTCATGAAAGTCTTGGTCAAAAAGAAATGAACCAAGTTTGATCTCTTAATGCGACCAAGTCGCAAAATATTTAGTATATATGTATATATACTTTTCAAAATCTTTGAAATCCTCTGCCATATATAATATACATAGAGTTCCAGTTTATAGCTGTATAAAAATATTATTGCAAGGTGATCTCATATATCTAACCTTGTCTCAACGTTTTTCTGAAAATCTTTGTCATGCATAAGATAATCATTAACCAAACATAAGTTGAAAAGGTGAAGTTACGAGATACTCCAATATACTTATATCTTTTCCGAATACTACTTGAACTACCACCGTTCAAGGTATAATCAGTTTCAAAAGTTCATCACATAGATAAGACTACAAGATAAGATTTAAATAGATTCAATCTTTGAAATATCATTCAAAAGAAATGAAGTTACGAGATACTTCATTAAGTCCCGATATATATATACACCTATATATATATATATCTCATACTTTCCTTGGAAACCTCTGTTATGAAAAGTATAAACAGAGTTATAATATCCAATGAATTTGGAAAGAAGAAAACCTTGGCATAAACCTGATATCTTGCTGATCAGGCAAATATACCAATAAGTAACCTTTTCTACTAGTAGATGGACGAATTTCCCACTGGTCATCACCCTGGCCGTATTAGGACCTATGCTGGACTGCCACTCAGCCACTTACGCATTGATGGACTCCCACTGAGCCACTTACACTTTCATGGACGCCCACTGAGCCCATGTTGCTTATGCCGACTCAAATAGATGGACTTACTTCCCGAACATTGGGCAAGTAATCAAAATGTTTTCTCAAAACAGCAACCTCGTTGTGAATATAAAATACACCACAGAGCCGGATCCCTCAGGTTTTGAGCGAGTATTTAAATCCCCTTCGAAAGGAAGATCTTAAATCTAAAAATGAGTTTTGGGATCCGCTCTAACTTCTAAAAATCATTTTGAAGACTCGAAAACATTTTTAAGAATATTTGGAGTAATGCTAATTTAATAAAATAAATTAGTCTCGATATGTTAGAAATTATCTGAATATTATTATTTAAATAATATTCCCATAAAGGATAATCTTTATAAAAATAATCGAAGTAGAAGTTTTACAACTCATACTTGAAATGAATAATAAATAACCAAAGATATACTTATACGAAAGTACGATCTTTATTTGAATAATCGAAAATAAGTTTGATTATCGAAACATTATTCTTTAATAAAATAAAGAATATTATTTAATAAAATAAGCAGAGTCATAAGTCCTCGAATGAATATTCAAAATAATATTCATTAAATAAATTAAGCGGAGTCATAAGTCCTCGAATGAATATTCAAAATAATATTCATTAAATAAAATAAAGTTATCGAATAAACCTTATTCGATTAATTGTTTTGAAAACTATATCAATATATATATATATATATATATATAAATAAATATATATATATATTATACTCGGGAACATCGACTCCCGGTTTAGAAAAATTTTCACCTTCGGGTCCCCTATACTAAGGGTATACGCAACTACTGCTTATCTCTAGCATAGGTATTATGCAACTTATAAGCATTTGAATCAACAATTAGATATCAAGATTATGAAACAGGCATGCATATATACCATATCAGCATGATCCAATATATCGCAAGATTTGCTAATATCAATCATGCATTTATCACAAGATAATGTATATACATATATTTACATCACAACAACAGTATAACGGGTATAAAACTTGCCTGAGTGTTCCCGGATAGACTTAAGCTTAGAGTGGGTCCGGTAACCTATGAAAAACAACATAATCCGGAATTAGACCATGGTCACTTAATAAACTAGACTTTATCCACTTAGACCCTAATGTTCGCTTACGGTCGCTTATATGCTCAACGATTTGCGATAATCGCTTGCGTACCCTCGCCTCCACCAATTTTAATAAATTAACCGTTATGAATTTTAAGGTGACTCTTTCGCGAGTACTTTACCAACCTAATCCACCTTACATAATGAATTTTAGGTTCGTTCGCGAAACACCGTAACTTAAAACGGTCGTTTCTCCTAAACCGTACATCGGATATAAGCGAACTACATATCAAAACGAAGCTTGAATCATAAAATATATAAGCATGGTAATGTTCAGTTCATGGCAGTGAGTGTTCGGGTGCAAAAGTTATGCACAAAACAGTCTAAGGAAAATTGGGCAGTACGACGGCTATAACTTAGCGATTCCCAAATTTTACCGATTCAATTCAATACTAAACCACCACCAATCAACACCATTACACCACTATTCAACCCCAATACAAGATCATTCAACCAACAACATTTTACCATAACCTAATACACCAATTTCTAGGTCAAACATTTAAGATCCATAACTTTAATCATTATGCATAAACTTGACTAACTAATGGCAATGACCAAGCATAAACTCATCCATATCATATCACTAATCATACCAATTCTTAGCATACTCCCAACTCTATCATAATATTCTTAAAAACATGTTAAACCCACTGATTTATAAGGGTTAAAGGGCTTTATACCTTCCTTGGAGAGTGGGGATTCACTTAGAAGCTTCAAGGGGTGCTTATATGGCCTTAGGAAGCTTGGATCTTCAATGGAACCTAAGAAAACCAAAACACAACTAACTTGGTTACTATTCACCCTCCACTAAAATGATTTGTTTGAGATAGAAAACCTTTGATTCAAGCACTCAAACTACTTGCTCTTCTTAGTAATGAAATATAGGATCCAAAGAAACAAACCTTATAATTTTCCATGGAGTATAGCTTGTGTTTTGAATTTCTAATTCACCATTTTGATGAAAAATTCGAAGTGAAAAAGATGAAATGGGGGGGGGGGAGAAGCTTGCTTTGTTTTATTGATCTTTGTGCATAAAAATGCTTGGTTGATATCAATCCTTGGTTAAATATCTTGCAAATTGCTTGCATCATCTTGCCTACCTCATCATCTTGCCATTTGTCCAATCCTCATGGTGTGATGATGTCACCTTCTCTTTTAACCTCATGTTTTAGCTTCTCTTGGAAGCTTCCTTCCCATTCTACTTGTATGTGCTTGCCCCTTGGTCGTTTATCTATTTTACGGTTCGCTTAACTCTCTCGTTGATCATTTGAGGTATCATATCCGGGATCTTATTACTTGGGTTCCCCTAAACCTTTCTCAATATTTTATATTCCTTTTTTTTAATCCTCTCTTATAATCCTTGAATTTAAATCTTTTTAATCATGTTACCTTATATTCAATTCTTCGGTATCTGGTGGATTTTCGGGAAAAACCAAAGTTTTCGAATCCGAATTCTGACGACCTTTACATACACTCATTTACTTTATGGAATACTAATACGATTTTAGAATTTCCATAACAATACTCCTATATAGTCTGGTCTGATAATTTTCCTTAATCAGCATCATCAGCAAAAGTTACTATTCATCAGGGTTTCAAAAATTCCAAAAATTGGGGTTATTACAAACCGACTATAGTAACCCGCATGACCAAGAAAGCTGCGAACTCCCTTAACAAAAATTGGTGGAGGAAGATTTTCAATGACCCCCACCTTGGCTTTGTCCACCTCAAGACCCTTATTAAAGACCTTGTGCCCAAGAATAGTGCCCTGTCGCACCATAAAGTGACATTTCTCCCAGTTGAGAACCAGATTGGTCTGAACACACCTTTTAAGAACTGCGCCAACATTCCGCAAGCACTCATCAAAAGAATCACCAAACACAGAGAAATCATCCATGAACACCTCCATATTTTGACCAATCATGTCTGAGTATATAGCCATCATGCATATCTGAAATGTGGCAGGTGTTCCACATAAACCAAAAGAAACTCTTCTGAAGGCGAAAGTACCAAATGGAAAAGTGAAAGTAGTCTTTTGCTGATCTTCTGGAGCAATGCAAATATGATTATAGCCTGAATAGCCATCCAGAAGATAGTAGTACTCGTGCCCAACCAATCTATCAAGCATCTGATCAATAAAAGGTAGAGGGAAGTGATCCTTTCTTGTGACCTTATTTAGCTTCCTGTAGTCCATGCAAACTCTCCACCCCGTGACTGTTCGAGTAGGAATGAGCTCATTCTTCTCATTAGCTACAACCGTGATACCTCCTTTCTTTGGCACACACTGAACTAGACTCACCCAAGAACTGTCTGCATCCAGCCACTTGAGAAATTCCTTCTTCACCACTTCTTTCATTATCGGATTAAGCCTTCTCTGTTGCTCAACGGTAGGCTTGCTACCTTCCTCAAGCAGAATTTTATGCATACAATAAGAAGGGCTGATTCCCTTAATATCTGCTATAGTCCATCTAATTGCCGATTTGAACTCTCTCAGAATTCTTAAGAGCTTTTCCTCATCACTACCTGAAAGGTCAGATGCAATAATAACAGGCAAAGTAGATGCATCACCTAAAAAAGCATACCTTAAGTGTTCAGGAAATGGTTTAAGCTCAAGTCTAGGGGCTTCCTCAATAGATAGCTTGAGGCGCTTTGGAGAATTATTTAGTTCCTCCATTCCAAGAGATTTGAAAGGCATATCCATCTTCCGCTTCCAGGGAGAAGCTTTCAGATATTGTAACTGCTCATCACTTTCATCATCTTCACTATCTGAATTCCCCAACAAGGCCTTTTTTAAGGCATCAGACCTTAGAAATTGATCAAGCTCCGAAGTAACCACAGAATCGACTAACTCCACTTTTAAGCACTCCTCATTTTCCGTAGGGAATTTCATGGTATTGAACACATTGAAAGTTACATCCTGATCCAGTACTCGCATGGTGAGCTCACCCTTCTGCATATTGATCAAGGTTCGGTCAGTAGCCAAGAATGGTCTTCCCAAGATTATTGGAAACTTCTTATCCTCGTCAAAATCAAGAATTACAAAATCGACAGGAAAGATGAGTTTATCAACCTTGACCAAGACATCCTCCACAATGCCTCGTGGATATGTAATAGAACGGTCGGCCAACTGCAAGGTCATATAAGTAGGTTTTGGATCAGGTAACTCCAACTTCTTGAAGATTGATGAGGGAATCAAATTGATGCTAGCTCCCAAGTCGCACAAGAATTTTTCAAATGACACTTTTTTAATGGTGCAAGGAATAGTGAAGCTTCCAGGATCTTTAAACTTCGGAGGCAACTTCTTTTGCAGCACAGCACTACATTCCTCCGTGAGTGCAAAGGTCTCTAAGTCATCAAGCTTCACTTTCCGAGAAAGAATACCTTTCATAAACTTCGCATAACTAGGCATTCCGTTCAAGAGTTTCAGCGAAAGGTATGTTGATATGAAATTTCTTGAACACCTCCAAAAACTTCTCAAACTACTTATCCAACTTTTTCTTCAGTAGCCTCTTAAGAAAAAGAGGTGGAGGATAGATCTGCTTCTCCCCTGTATTACCCTCAGGAGGAGTGTGTTCAACAGTAGTCTTCCTTGGTTCCACTTCAGCTTCCTTTTACACTTCTTTTTCAGCCACAACTTCTTCATCCGAAATTTGAGAGTGTTCGGGATTCGCAACCTTCCCAGACCTCAATGTAATTGCCTTTACCGGCTTCTTAGCTTCCCTCTTTCCAGGCACTTCAGTGTCACTAGGGAGTGTACCAGGTTGACGATTTAGCAAGGCATTGGCAATTTGTCCAATTTAATTTTCCAAGTTTGTAACACCCCCAAATCCGGGGTCGGGGATCCGGGTTGTCACGAGTTCCATTACCCTTAATAACACCCAATCTTAATAAACAATCAACTACTCTGTACTGTGACCCCACAATAAACACACACACCACAAGTTATAGTCTTAGAGATGAATATCCAAAAATAACATGAGTCATTTTATTCCAAAATTTTATGCCATTACACCTTAAAAGGGTTTCTGAATAGATTTACATTTCTTTGCCGTTATTACAATTGATAAAGATACATAAGTTTGGTACATCAAAAGTTGAAAGCCTAGCCCATTGGTAGTTCCTACCTCAGCTACAGCGACATCAATTCCTATAGGAAACTGCGGAATGTTTCCTATCCGCTTGCGAATTGGGAGCTTGGTCCTGTTCATCTTTTCTATCTGTTGTTGTGTGATGAAAGAAGAAAGCAAGGGTGAGCAACAAGCCCACCAAAATAATATGTATAATGATTAACTATATATGAGCATTCTCATAGTACTCATGAAAGTCTTGGTCAAGAAGAAATGAACCAAGCTAATATCTTAACGCGACGAAGTCGCAAAATATTTAGTATATATACATATATACTTTTCAAAATCTTTGAAATCCTCTGCCATGTATAATATACACAGAGTTCCAGTTTATAACTGTATAAAACTATCGTTGCAAGGTGATCTCATATATCTAACCTCGTCTCAACATTTTTGTGAAAATCTCTGTCATGCATAAGATAATCATTAACCAGATATAAGTTGAAAATATGAAGTTACAAGATACTTCAATATGCTTATATCTTTTTCGAATACTACTTGAACTACCACCGTTCAAGTTATAATTAGTTTCAAAAGTTCATCACATAGATGAGACTACAAGACAAGATTTGAATAGATTCAATCTTTGAATATCGTTATAAATAATGAAGTTACGAGATACTTCATTAAGTCCCGATATATATATATATACACCTATATATATATACATTTCATACACTCCTTGAAAACCTCTGTTATGAAAATTATAAACAGAGTTGCAATATCCAATGAATTTGGAAAGGAGAAAACCTTGGCATAAACCTGATATCTTGCTGATCAGGCAAAGATACCAATAAGTAACCTTTTCTACTAGTAGATGGACGAATTCCCCACTTGTCATCACCCTAGCCGCAATAGGACCTTATGCTGGACTGCCACTCAGCCACTTACGCATTTGATGGACTCCCACTGAGCCACTTACACTTTCATGGACGCCCACTGAGCCCATGTTGCTTATGCCGACTCAAATAGATGGACTTACTTCCCGAACGTTGGGTAAGTAATCAATTCATTTATCAAAACAGCAACCTCGTTGCGAATATAAAATACACCACAGAGCCGGATCCTTTAGATTTTTGAACGAGTATTCAAGTCCCCTTCAAAAGGAAGATCTTAAATTTGAAAACGAGTTTTGGGATCCGCTCTAAACTTTAAAAGTCAATTTGAAGACTCGAAAACATTTTTAAGAATGTTTGGAGTACTGCTGATTTATTAAAATAAATCAATCCCAATATATTAGAAAATATCTGAATATTATTATTTAAATAATAATATTCCCAAAAAGGATAATCTCTATAAAATAATCGAAGTAGAAGTGTTAAACTCATACTTGAAATGAATATCAAATAACCAAAGATATACTTATACGAAAGTACTATCTTTATTTGAATAATCGAAAATAAGTTTGATTATCGAAACATTATTCTTTAATAAAATAAAGAATATTAATTAGTAAATAATCGGAGTCATAAGTCCTCAAATGAATATTCAAATAATATTCAATAAGTAGAATAAACAGAGTCATAAGTCCTCGAATGAATATTCAAATAATATTCATTAAATAGAATGAACAGAGTCATAAGTACTCGAATGAATATTCAAATAATATTCATTAAATAGAATGAACAGAGTCATAAGTCCTCGAATGAATATTCAAATAATATTCATTATTTAAAATAAAGTTATCGAATAAACCTTATTCGATTAATAGTTTTGAAAACTATATTAATATATATATATATATAATATACTCGGGAACATTGACTCCCGGTTTTAGAAAATGTTCACCTTTGGGTCCCCTATACTCAGGGTATACGCAACTACTGCTTATCTCTAGCATAGGTATTATGCAACTAATAAGCATTTGAATCAACAGATATATATCAAGATTACGAAACAGACATGCATATATATACCATATCAGCATGCTTCAATATATCGCAAAATTTGCTAATTAACCAACATGCATCTATCACAAGATAATGCATATACATATATACATCACAACAACAGTATAACGGGTAGAAAACTTGCCTGAGTGCTCCCGGATAGACTTAAGCTTAGAGTGGGTCCGATAACCTATGAACAACAACATAAGTCGGAATTAAACCCCGGTCGCTTAAGAAACTAGACTTTAACCAATTAGACTCTAACGCTTGCTTTTGCGCTTAACGATTTACTTACGTCGCTCGAGTACCCTCGGCTCCACCATTTTTAATAAATTAACCATTAAGAATTTTAAAGTGATTCTTTCGCGAGTACCTTACCAACTGCCTAATCCACTTAACATAATTGTTTCATACCCCAATTAGTCATTTAAAGTCCTTAACCAAGGTTTCAAAGTAAGGCGAGGGGTAATGGTTCGGTCGCGAAACGCCGTTACTTAAAACGGTCGTTTCTCCTAAACCGTACATCGGATTCAAACGATCCACATATCAAAACGAAGCTCGTAACATGAACTATCTAATAATGGCAATGGTCAAAACCTAACAGTGAGTTCACGGGTCCTGATTGTTAAGAACAAAACAGTCTTAAAGTAAATCGGACATTACGACGGCTATGTTTACGCGATTACCAAATTTTAAACTACTCCAATCAACCACAAATCAACCAAAAATCAACCCATAACCACCAATACCACCAAACGTCATCCAAACCTTACTAACTCAGTCCATAACCTCATGATTTTTCCAACTTATTCAATCTCAAAAAAGAGCTACTAATTATAATTAAGGTTCATCAACCAACAACCAAGATTTTATAACCCAAAATCATTATAATTCCATCCAAACTCTAAACATACAAGAATCATGCTCTCATGAACTATAACAAACAAAAGCAAACCTAATACTCAAAGTAAAGTTAGGGTTTGGAGGGGTTATACCTTCCTTGGAGAGTGGAGAATCACTTAGGATGCCTTAAATAACCACTAACTATCGTTACTAAGCTTGGATCTTGAAGAAAACATAAGAAAACACAAAGTTAGTTTCTTGAAAACCCTATTCACCAAGAACTTTGATGAATTGATTAGCTATGTTAAACATGGAATCTTGAGCTTAAACTTATGGCTCATCTTAGTTATGAATTATGGAAGCTAAAGAAACAAACATCTTGAATTATGAAGGTGTGTAGCTTGATTTTTGAAATTTTCTCTTTTGCTTTTCATGGAAAAGCCGAGAACAAAGAGTGGGGGAAGAAGAAAATGTTTTTGTTTTGGTTGCTTTTGATTTTTGTGTTTGTTTTGCTTGTTAATTAGGTTGTTACCATGGTAAATATTGTGTGGCTCACAATCATCCAACAACACACTTGCTTGGTCATGCTTATGTCACCATGTGATGTCACCCTCCCTCCTTTGTCCTCTTCTCATTGGTTTGATGACATCATCCCCACTAATCTCTTTGATTAGCTTTTAATTATTTGGCTAATGACCGTTGATCTGTTATACGGTTCGCTTAACTTTCGTTTTCGTTTATCGTTTGAGGGATCATACCCGGGATCTTATTACTTAGGTTTCCTTAACCTTTCTTAAAACATTTTATTCCTTTTTATGATCCCCTCTTAAAATCCATGAATTTAAATCCTATTTATCCTGTTACCTTATACTCACTTCTTTCTGTATCTGGTGGATTTCCGGGAAAAATCAAAGTGTTCGGAATTGGATTCTGACGATCTTTACACACACTTATATACCATACAGAGTACTAATAAAATCTCAGAATATCAATAATAGAACCCCTACATAGTGTGGCATGAAAAGTTTTCCTATTCAGCATAATCTGCAAAATCACTATTCATAAGGGTTTCAAAAATTTCCAAAAATTGGGGTTATTACAAAGGTCTTGATAGAAACCGCTTGGCTCTTGCACATGAGCCTCAACTCCTCCAATTCAGAGTTTTTATTAGACTGATGGAGCTGGAGTTGTTGCCTTGGTGCATATTACGGTTGCTGGAAACCAGAAGGGTTATATTGCTTTGCTGGATGCTGTTGATAAGGCTGTTGAACCGCATTCTGAGAATTGTTCTAACTGAAGTTTGGATAATTGCGATTGTTGGGATGAAAGGTGGCTAGCACAGGCTGCTGCGACCTCTAAAAGTTGCTCACAAACTGAGTTGATTTACTAGAAATAGCACACTGGTCAGTCTCGTGTGCACCAGCACAAAGATCACAGACACTAGTGATCTGATTAACTCCATAATTAACCAAAGAATCCACCTTCATTGTCAAAGTCTTAAGCTGAGCAGCTATAACAGTAGCTGTATCTAACTCCAGAATTCCTGCTACCTTGCCCTGAGATAGTCTCTGAGTAGGATTCCGATATTCATTCGCAGCGATCAGTTCAATCAATTCATAAGCTTCATCATAGCTTTTAGCCCACAAGGCTCTTCCTGATGCTACATCAAGCATGGGTCTAGAAGTAGCACCCAATCCATTATAGAAGTAGTTAATGATCATCCAGTTAGGCATCTCATGATGAGGGCACTTCCTAAGCATCTCCTTATAGCGATCCCAAGCCTCACATAAAGATTCTCCAGATTGCTGAGCAAATTGAGTAAGTGTGTTTTTGATTGCCGGAGTCTTTGCCATATAAAAGAATTTAGTTAAGAACTTTTGAGCAAGATCCTCCCATTTGGTGATAGACCCCGGTGGTAGAGAATGTAACCAGCACTTAGCTTTATCCCGCAGAGAGAATGGGATAAGCCTCAACTTAATAGCATATTCAGAAACTCCATTAAACTTGAAAGTGTCACAGATCTCGATGAAATCTCTGATGTGCATGTTGGGGTCTTCTGTCGAAGAACCCCCAAATTGAACTAAGTTCTGTATCATCTGAATCGTGCTCGACTTGATCTCAAAGGTATTAGCTGAGATGGCTGGTCGAACAATGCTAGACTGAATATCATTAATCTTCGATTGAGAGTAATCCATCAAAGCCTTCGGACTCGCTTCTGGTTCTCCCATTGCAGTAAGTGCTTCTTCTTCAACTTTCTGCTTGGCAAGAACTTCCTCGAAAACGTCCTTAGCTACTACAACTTCTTCCTCAGCTTGATCCAGATTTCTCTTACGAGACCGAGAACGTGTATACATACACGCTCGCTAGAGTACCTGAAACACGATAAGGAAATAAGTAACAATGTTTGAGTCAATGAACTTTAACGACCACTGATGACAAAGACATAAAATAAAAATTAACACCGAGTCCCCGGCAGCGGCGCCAAAATCTTGTTAGGACAAAAATACGCGCTAATATTCACGTAAGTATACATGATCGCAAGTAATATAGAATTAATTCTAGTTCGTTCCCACAGGGACTAGTTTAAGTTAATTTTAATCAATGTACTTATGCAACAATGGTATGGTTATTATCCAATGCTAAGAAGAATAACAAATTGAGATTGTTTATAACTACGATTAACTAAGAGATTATACTAAAGAACATTAACTAAGAGAATAAAGAGAGTTGAATACTATATGACACAAACATGAGATTCTAACTTCATTAAATACTTCATTCAATAGCCTTTTCGTTCTTAAACTTAGCATGCAATCGTGATGACACTAATCGGATAACACAAAACTGATAAATGCCAACTTTCGTTGTACGAATACCATACTACCAGACATCCACAAAAGAGATAGAAGCTGAATAGACACCAATTATATTGAGACCCTGTATATCTATAGAATTTGACAACATAATGGTTTAATGCACAAGTTATCCATCGTGATTACATAGGGCAAGTAAGATGGTTAAAAATACCTACGAATCATGCATAACAATTACATTAACCTATGCTAGCATGGAAAGTTCTAAACCCTAAGGTTCACTTTTGCTTCATTAGAGATTAACACGCTATCATATAATTTCGCGACACTCATAAGATGAATAAGCACAACCAATACTAGGATATCATACTATCACCACACACTAAGGCATCGAAACAAATTAACTAAAGAAATCCATAAATAAATCCGTTAGAACCCCACGATAACGATTAGCCCATAATCAGACTCATCATCAACATAGGTTCCGATGAAAACATGGTATAATAAATGTAGTCTTTATACTGAATAAATAATAAAACCAAGTATGTTACAAAAGAGTATAGGTTCAACAAATAAGGAAACTAGCATCCAAAGTTACAACTTAAAACAAAGAATCACAAGAATAAACTAAAGCGCAGGCGCGCTGACTCTCTGGAGAAAATCCTAACTTCTACTTTTCTTGCTAGTTTGAGTTAGTCTTTTCATGAGCAATCTTCTTGACACATTCCTAACACCATATTAGCATCAAAATAATGCCAAATCACCTGGATATTTTATTTATGCCTGAAATGCAAAAATACTATAAAAACACATCAAATACACAAATAACTCGAGTACAAAACACCAGATCAAGCCTTTGTAGGACATAATAAGTGGACATAAATGCCACTTAACATTATACACAATCATCTCCACCATACTTTTCAATTCTCAAACCTAATCTCTCTTATACACTTCTCTTTCTCAACTTATTCAAATACAATGGCACCAAAGAGAGCAAGGACTCAAGTTAGCAGCAACACCACCGATTATTTGAATGTTGGGGGTATGAGGCCTAGGTTTGCTACTCCGGAGGCTGAAGCGGAGTATACGAAGCTGTTGACGAAGCAAATAGTGAAGGAGAGGGGTTTTCTGCCATCGGGTATGGATGGTAAGATGCTTGAGATGATTTTGAAGATGGGTTGGGTTTCTTTTTGTGAGGGACCCGCTGCTGTACCCATGAGTGTTGTTCATGAAATCTATGCGAACGCGAAGGCGGACAAGAATGGATTTATTGTGGTGAGGGGGTTGACGGTGGATTACAGTCCTGAGGCTATTCGTTGGGTGATTAACCAACCCGAGAGAGGCTAAAGGCTTTCTCTATTTCCTATAGCCAAATCCTGGCAGCAACTGGGTCCACCTCGCCCTTAAACTTTGGGGGCTTCACCGACTGAAAAGATTTAAAACTAACAGTTTGGTTCACCTCTCTTTGTTGAGGCTGTTGCTGTAACTGCAGCTGTTGATGTTGGATTTATTGCTGCTGTTGTTGTATAAACTGTTGATGTTGTTGTTGTTGCTGCTGAAATTGTTCTTCCTGCTGAGCCATTTGGTTAGACTGTTGGTGCAGCAAATCTAGCAACTCATTCATAACTGGGCCCCCACCAGAGTCTCTATTAGAGGAATTGGATGGGATATTCTTCTTGGGCGACATTCTCCTGAAACATAACAAATGGTTTTAGTTTAAAAATTGCCCCCGGGTAGCGACATTTTCATGTGTCAAGAAAATGTTGCTGCAATAAATATTCCCATCCACATTTAGTTGGGGTCCGACTGTAATGAGTGGCTAAATTTAAAAAGATCAGCAACAAATGCAACAAAACGAGTAACAACAAAAGTAACAGTGCATCACTAATAATATAAGCCAATACTCTTACAACCGCTAACTATTGTAGGAACCTACTAACTAAATTCACATAGTCGGACTCGTTCTAGCAAGAGATAACTGAAAATCTCTATCGGCCATTACCAATGGCACCTATACCAGGGAGATTTACGGGAACCATAAACCATTTATACCGATACGGGGACCCAAAATCATCAGTTCCGTTACGGGAACCACAACATCCCGCTCAGATATAAATGTATTGAATGATCCCTGGTGAGATAGCTGATCAGGCTATCTCTATTGGACGGCTCCATCTGCCATCCCATGAAACTTGTTCCGGAACTCAGAGACTAGCTAGGTCTCTGTCACGCTGGGCTGGTAGTTAAAATAGGGTGCGCAACCACTTTGCCTCTTACGCTATCTTCATGGCCGTTACGGGCCCTTGCGCATGCTCATCCAATTATCTGATCAACTTTATCCAGTTTTCCAAACCACTTACCTATCTCTTTTCAAAACAATTCTATCACAGCACAATTTTCAAAACATTTTCATTTTATTTAAAGTTTAGAGATAGGTACTTTCAGAAGTTACTTTCCCCCCAAAACTCAGGTTAACAAAACAATTTGAACATAGGGAGTATGTTAGTTAAACGTTCTGTTCCAGTACATAATTTAAATCAACAATTATTCATATATTATTGAACCATAAGATATGGTCAGGGGTACTTTCCTTGATACGCTTTAACAACTATTACTTGCTAGTTATGCACCGACCAGGATACTCGGGGTTTTGATTGGAACCTACAGAATCAAAATACCCTACTTCTGAATATGCTTGACTTATCCTCGCTAACATTCTAACCGTATGCTCACAAAACCTAACTCGTAATATTCTCAATATTATAATACACGCATTAATTAGGGTTCATGACTTTGAAAGTCAGTTCAATGTTCGTTTTCACAAAATACATATACTTGTCCTTTTACGAAATTAGGGTTATTGGTTTGGTAAAACATTCCACCACAATATACAATCAGGTTTCGTATAAAGTATTTATATATATCTATATATATATATATTTGCTCGACGTCTAGATAATTATCGGATACGCTCCCATATTTCTGTAATTTGATTTCTCGGAAATCGGGCAACACTCCCTTTATTTATCGGACTATCCCGTCAAACAATTCTACGTCAAATCAACACGACAATCACCACCATCGAATTTTACAAGTCCCAACCACCTATACAAACCAAAAATAACAATCGAAATCCATAAATTCCCAAATGCCAATTCAATTATAGTTATTAATTATTATTCGTATTTTATATTTTAATTCATAAGACTCAAAAATGTTCATCACTATCCACCGTCGGCTCACCGAGGCTCATCGCTGACGGCGGTAAAATTCGCGGGTACCCTTTTATTTCGGATTTCCAACACGAATCCTACCGATTAAATTCGTCTAAATAATTCGAAATTTAAGAATTAAAATTCGAGAAATCATAAAGGTAATCATCGAATTAAATAAATACAAAGATCACCACATCAGTTTTTGAATTACTGGAAACTAGCAAAACCAACCCACACAACACGCGTGTGGGCCGGAAAAGAACTAACACGGGCCAAAACACACACAACAGGTAGCAACTAAAGGAACTCGGCGGCAATTAACATAAGCACTGCAGAGTTCATAAGCATCAAAGAAAATATACATACATACACAAGTATACGTGTGTATCTATATTTGCACAAGTAAACCAAAGAACAAGCAGCGGAAACAACAGGGGTGACAGTGATGGAACGGCGGCTCAGCTTACCGGAAATGGAACGGCGGCTCAGCTTACCGGAAAGAAGAAGGAACGGCGGCGAATCGAGAAATAAAATAAGGGGGAGAAGAAAGTCGAAAGTGTAGAACAGGGAGAGAGAGGAGTTCGATCGAGAGAAAATAGAGACGGGGGGGGGGGGGGGGTGAGCAGATGAGAGAGAGAAGAGATTAGATGTATACAATTAACCCTATCTTTTAACCTTATATGCTAGATTAGTCCCGAATACAATATCGCCATTAACCAATTAACGAACCATTCATGGATAATTAAAACCCAAAAATTTCTAAATTACTTTATAAAATATTACAAATAATTATAAGTTATTTAAAATAATTTTTTCATAATTTTTAAACTGTCTTTGAAACACAACTTAAACCCGCATTTAACGATTAAACGGAACAACGTGCGGTGAATTTAATCCCAAAAATTTTTCAGAATAATTTTAAAATTCTCGAAATATTCCAAACTTAATAAAATATGAATTTCGTAATTTTTGAAGAATTCCGGAATTAAATACTGTTTTTTCAATTAAATGCATTCAGAAAATCATTTAAACTTAAATAACCAATAAAATATTGATTTCTATTTTTTATAAAATCCTAGAAATAATAAATAAAATTATGAAGCAATACAAATGATTTTAGAGATAATCTAAATATTTATGGAAATAATCTTTAATAAAATCACTTTTAAATATAAAACCAAAACAACACGGCTCAACAACTGTTTACGCAAATAATCCTCGAACACCAATGATCATATATAATTAATAACAAAAATAATATTCAGATGCCAGAGTGGATTCTTCCAAGTGGATTCTTCCACTCGAGGATTCCTCCACAGTACTTTGACTTTGGGAATAGACTTATTTTTAAGAACTCGTTCTTTGCGATCTAGGATTTGGATCGGTCGTTCCATGCAGGACAAATCTAGTTGAAGATCGACTGGTTCATATTCAATAGCTTGATTCAAATCAGGGATATAACGCTTTAACATAGATACGTGGAACACGTTATGGATGTGCTGCAATTGTGGAGGTAGTGCTAACTCATAGGCAACTTTACCAACTTTTCTCAATACTTCAAATGGTCCAATATACCTAGGTATCAGTTTTCCTTTCTATCTAAATCTAACCAATCCTTTCCAAGGCGACACTTTCAGTAATACCAACGATCCTATTTCCATATCCATGTCCTTTTGATGTAGATCAACATTCTTTTTCTATCTATCTTGAGCTGCTTCTAACCTTTTTTGAATCAATACAACTGCGTCCTTGGTTTGTTGAACCAACTCAGGACCTAACAACTTCTTTTCTCCTATTTCATCCCAATAAAGTGGGGATCTACATTTACGTCCATACAAAGCTTCATAGGGCGGAATTCCTATACTGGCATGATAACTGTTATTATAAGAAAACTCAATCAACGGTAAGTGATCATCCCAGTTTCCTTTAAAATCCAAAGCACAAACCCTTAATATATCTTCTATTGTTTGAATTGTTCTTTCACTTTGGCCATCTGTCCGGGGATGGTAGGCGGTACTCATCTTTAACTTAGTCCCTAAACATTCCTAGAATTTCATCCAAAATCTTGAATTAAACCTTGGATCTCGATCAGACACAATTGACACAGGGACTCCATGCTTGGTCACAATTTCATCTAAATACAGCTTATCCAGCTTATCCAATGAATACCTTTCATTGATCAGAAGAAAATATGCAGACTTTGTCAACCTATCAATAATTACCCAAATAATATCATGTAGCAACTTCCTCTTTGGTAGTCCTACTACAAAATCCATCGCAATTTCTTCCCATTTCCACTGTGGAATGTCCAAAGGTTGTAATAATCCACTTGGTCTTTTATGTTCTGCTTTTACCATCTGGCACACATGACATTTGCTAACCCGATTGGCTATTTCCTTTTTCATTCCTGGCCACCAAAAGTTCTTCTTCAAATCTTGATACATCTTAGTGCTTCCCGGGTGAAGGGAAAACTTCGAATTATGAGCTTCACATAAAATCTCGTTCTTCAGTTCAGTCACATTAGGGATCCATATTCTTGAGGAAAACATGAACATACCCTTGCTATCCTTTTGAGCACAAAGTTCTTCTCCAGTTAAACTACCTAGTTCTTGATTCATTATTTCTTCCTGACACTTCTTAATCTTGTCCATCAATTCTGGATGAAAAGTGATCTCATACAATTGCTCCTTGTTACCTTCTAGTGTTTGAACTTCGATTTCCAACTTTTCCAATTCTTTTGCGAGTTCCTCAGAAACTTTGATCGCATTCAATCTTTCTTTTCTGCTCAGGGCATCTGCCACTACATTGGCTGTAACACCCCCAAATCCGGGGTCGGGGATTCGGGTTGTCACGAGTTCCATTTCTCTTATCAATACTTAATCTTAACAGTCAACCAACTACTGAGTACTATAACCCCACAATACACACACACACCATAAGTTATAGTCTCAGAGATGAATACCAAAAATAACACAAGTCATTTTGTTCCACAATTATAAACCGTTACACCTTAAAAGGGTTTCTGAATAATTTACATATTCCTTGCCATTATTACAATTCATATTATACATAAGTCTGGTTCATCAATAGTTGAAAACCTAGCCTATTGGTAGCTCCTACCTCATCTATGGCGGCACCAATGCTTCCAGAAAACTGCGGAACATTTTCTAACCGCTTGCGAATTGGAATCTTGGTCTTGTTCATCTTTTCTATCTATTGTTGTGTGATGAAAGAAGAAAGCAAAGGTGAGCAACAAGCCCACCAAAATAATATGTATAATGATTAACAATATATGAGCATTCTCATAGTACTCATGAAAGCCTCGGTCAAAAGAAATGAACCAAGCTGATATCTTAACGCGACCAAGTCGCAAAATATTCAGTATATATACACATATATATATATACTTTTCACAATATTTGAAATCCTCTGACATGTTTAACATCCACAGAGTTCCAGTTTATAACTGTATAAAAATATCGTTGTAAGGTGATCTCATATATCTAACCTTGTCTCAACGTTTTTCTGAAAATCTTTGACATGCACAAGATAATCATTTACTAGATATAAGTTTAAAAGATGAAGTTACAAGATACTCCAATATACTTATATCTTTTCCAAATACTACTTGAACTACCATCGTTCAAGTTATAATCAGTTTCAAAAGTTCATCACACTAATGAGACTACAAGATAAGACTTGAATAGATTCAATCTTTGAAATATCATTTGAAAGAAATGAAGTTACGAGATACTTCATTAAGTCCCGATATATATATATACACCTATATATATATATTTCATACACTCCTTGAAAACCTCTGTTATGAAAATTATAAACAGAGTTGCAATATCCAATGAATTTGTAAAGGAGAAAACCTTGGCATAAACCTGATATCTTGCTGATCAGGCAAAGATACCAATAAGTAACCTTTTCTACTAGTAGATGGACGAATTCCCCACTGGTCATCACCCTGGCCTCCATAGGACCTTATGCCGGACTGCCACTCAGCCACTTACGCATTTGATGGACTCCCACTGAGCCACTTACACTTTGATGGACGCCCACTGAGCCCATTTGCTTATGCCGACTCAAATAGATGAACTTACTTCCTGAACGATGGGCAAGTAATCAGGATGTTTTCTCAAAACAGCAACCTTGTTGCGAATGTAAAATAAACCACTGAGCCGGATCCCTCAGGTTTTGAGCGAGTATTTAAATCCCCTTCGAAAGGAGGATCTTAAATATAAAACTGAGTTTTGGGATCCTCCCTAACCTTTAAAATCATTTTGAAGACTCGAAAACATTTTTAAGAATGTTTGGAGTGATGCTGATTTAATAAAATAAATCAGTCCCAATATATTAGAAAATATCTGAATATTAATATTTAAATAATATTCTCATAAAGAATAATCTTTATAAAAATAATTGAAGTAGAAGTTGTAAAACTTATACTTGAAATGAATATTAAATAACCAAAGATATACATATATGAAAGTAATATCTTTATTTGAATAATCAAAAGTGAGTTTGATTATCGACACATTATTCTTTAATAAAATAAAGAATATTAATTAGTAAATAATCGGAGTCATAAGTCCTCCAATGAATATTCAAAATAATATTCATTAATAAAATAAATGGAGTCATAAGCGCTCGAATGAATATTCAAAATAATATTCATTAATAAAATAAACGGAGTCATAAGCCCTCGAATGAATATTCAAAATAATATTCATTAATAAAATAAACGGAGTCATAAGCCCTCAAATGAATATTCAAAATAATATTCATTAATAAAATAAACGGAGTCATAAGCCCTCGAATGAATATTCAAAATAATATTCATTAATAAAATAAAGTTATCTAATAAACCTTATTCGATTCATAGTTTTGAAAACTATATCTATATATATATATAAATATATATAATATACTCGGGAACATCGACTCCCGGTTTTAGAAAAATGTCCACCTTTGGGTCCCCTATACTAAGGGTATACGCAACTACTGCTTATCTCTAGCATAGGTATTATGTGCGACTATAAGCATTTGAATCAACAGATATATATCAAGATTACGAAACAGATATGCATATATACCATATCACATGCTCCAATATATCGCAAGATTTGGTAATTAACCATCATGCATCTATCACAAGATAATGTATATACATATGTATACATCACAACAACAGTATAACGGGTAGAAAACTTGTCTGAGTGTTCCCGGATAGACTTAAGCTTAGAGTGGGTCCGATAACCTATGAACAACAACATAAGTCAGAATTAAACCCCGGTCGCTTAAGAAACTAGACCTTAACCAATTAGACCCCTAACGTTCGCTTTCGCGCTTAACGATTCACTTAAGTCGCTCGAGTACCTCGGCTCCACCATTTTTAATAAATTAACCATTAAGACTTTTAAGGCGATTCCTTCGCGAGTACCTTACCAACTGCCTAATCCACTTTACATAAATGTTTCATACTCCAATTAGTCATTTAAGGTCTTTAACCAATGATTCAAAGTAAGCCGAGGGGTAATGGTTCGTTCGCGAAACGCCGTTACTTAAAATGGTCGTTTCTCCTAAACCGTACATCGGATTCAAGCGTACCACATATCAAAACGAAGCTCGTAACATGAACTATCTAATAATGGCAATGGTCAAAACCTAACAGTGAGTTCTCGGGTCCTGATGTTATGAACAAAAACAGTCTAGGATAATCGGACATTGCAACGGCTATGTTTACGCGATTACCAAATTTGTACAACTCCAAATCAATCCACAATCAACATTACAACCCAAAATCCCTCCAAACCTCACCAAATCAGTCCATTACTTCATGTTTTAACCAACTCATTCAATCACAACAAAAGCTACTAACCATATTAAGGTTCATTAACTAATAACCAAGATTCAACCATCAAAATCTCTACAAACTCAACCAAACTTTAAACAAACAAGTATCATGCTTCACATATACTATATCAATCATAACCATTCCTAATTACTCAAAACTAAAGCTAGGGTTTGGAGTTTATACCTTCTTGAAGCTTCTTAACACAACACAAGAACTTTGAATGCCTAAAGAACCTTGATCCTTGCTTGTATAACCTTAAACTTTCATAAAAATTCAAGAAAACTAAATTTATTTTTTTGAAAGTTACTATTCACCATCTTCTTCCTTGAATTATTGGAAGAGATTGTGAAGGAATTTGGAGCTTAAACTCCTAGGATAGCCATAACTAATCATAAGGAACCTTGGATAATTACCTTGCAATTTAACAATGGTTGGATCTTGGATTTTGAAATTTTTCTCTTTGAAAAAGAAGAAAAGCCGAGAGATTTGTTGCTTAAAATGAAGTCAAGATGTGTTTTTGTGTTTTTGATTTGTTTTGCTTGGTTGTTTTGCTTTTGTTTTGTTTAATTATCTTTTAACCATGTAAAATTGTGTGGCTTGAAATCAACCACCCTTCCTTCCCTTTTTGTCATGCTTAGGTCATCAATCCTATGTCATTTTCCCATGCTTGTCCTCTTCTTATTGGTTTGATGACATCATCCTCACTAATCTCTTTGATTAGCTTCTAATTACTTGGCTAATGACCGCTGATCTGTTATACGGTTCCCTTAACTTTCGTTTTCGTTTATCGTTTGAGGGATCATACCCGGGATCTTATTACTTGGGTTTCCTTAACCTTTCTCAATACATTATATTCCTTTTATGATCCTCTCTTATAATCCTTAAATTTAAATCCTTTTTATCCTGTTACCTTATACTCAATTCCTTCGGTATCTGGTGGATTTTCGGGAAAAATCAAAGTGTTCGAATTTGGATTTTGACGATCTTTACATACACTTATATACCACATAGAGTACTAATAATATCCCAGGAGATCAATAAAAGAACCCCTACATAGTGTGGCATGAAAAGTTTTCTTATTCAGCATAATCAGCAAAACACTATTCATAAGGGTTTCAAAAATTCCAAAAATTGGGGTTATTACATTGGCCTTGCCTGGGTGGTAGTTAATGGAACAATCGTAATCCTTAATTAGTTTTAGCCATCTCCGTTGTCTCATGTTTAAATCCTTCTGGGTGAATATATACTTTAAGCTTTTACGATCCGTGTAAATCTCACACTTTTCTCCGTACAAGTAATGTCTCCGTAGCTTCAACGCAAATACGATCACTGCTAACTCCAAATCATGTACTAGATACTTTTGCTCATGAGGTTTTAACTATCTGGAGGCGTAGGCAATGACCTTATCATGTTGCATTAACACACAACCTAAACCTTTCAAAGACGCATCACTATAGATTACAAAATTTCCTGTCTCATCTGACAATGCTAGTACCGGAGCTGTTACTAACCTTTTCTTCAATTCGTGGAAGCTTTCTCACATTTCTATGTCCAGATAAACTTCTCATTCTTCCTGGTTAGCTTGGTCAATGGAGTCGCAATCTTAGAAAAGTCCTTTATAAATCTTCGTAATAACCTGCTAATCCAAGAAAACTTCTAATCTCCGTCGGGGTCTTTGGTTGTTCCCACTAGGATACAGCCTCAATCTTTACAGGATCCACCTTGATTCCATCCTTTCCTACTACATGACCTAAAAATTGAACTTCATCCAACCAAAATTCACATTTCGAAAACTTAGCGTATAATTGCTTTTCTCTTAGCCTTTGCAAGGCAATCCTTAGGTGTTCGGCATGGTCGTCTTTAGTCTTTGAGTAAATGAGGATGTCATCAATAAATACAATCACAAACTTATCCAAGTACTCCTTATACACTCTATGCATTAAATCCATGAAAGCATCTAGGGCATTGGTCAATCCGAATGACATCACTAGAAACTTGTAATGTCCATATCTGGTTCTAAATGCAGTCTTGGGTATGTCTTCAGGCTTAGTTTTCAACTGATGGTAGCCCGATCTAAAGTAATCTTCGAGAAAGAGCATGCTCCTTTAAGCTGGTCAAACAAGTCATCTATTCTTGGTAAGGGATACTTATTCTTGATGGTCAACTTATTTAACTCCCGATAATTAATACACAACCTCATACTTCCGTCCTTTTTCTTTACGAATAGCACTGGCGTACCCCACAGAGATACACTTGGCCTAATCATACCTTTATCCAGTAATTTCTGAAGTTTCTTGGCTAGCTCTTTCATTTTTATTGGGGCCATTCGATATGGAGCCTTTAAAATTGGTTCTGCTCTGGGAACTAAATCAATATAAAACTTGATTTCACGATCTGGTGGCAATCCTGGCAATTCGTCTGGAAAAATGTCTGGAAATTCCCTTACTATTGGAATCTCGTCCCGATTAAGTACCTCTTTCTCAACGTCTACTACATGTGCTAGATAAGACTCGCATCCTTGTCTTAACAATTTATTTGCCTTTAATATCAAAAGAAATTTCTTATTTTGCTTTATCCTTGGTAATTTACCTTAACATTATCCTCTGTAAACATCACAATCTTCTTCTTCTTCTTATAGTCAATATTTGCCTTATATTGGGACAACCAATTCATTCCTAAAATCACGTCAAACTCTCCTAGTCGAAGGGTATTAGGTCAGCCGAAAAAGAATGCCCGTGGATTTCCAATTGACACTTAGGGAAAAACTGGCTCACTGAAACTCTATCTTGATTGGCTACTTCTATAGTCAAAGGTTCAGCCAAATCTTCTAAAATTAAGTCTATTTTAATCACATAATCCTTTGATATAAAAGACTTAGATGCTCCTGAAACAAATAAAACTTTAACAGGTACGGAGTTGAGAGAGAGCGTACCTGCAACTACATCCGAGTCCCGAGCATTGGATCTCTTAGTCATTTTGAAAGTTCTGGCCCGAGCTGTGCTGGATGTCGGTCCTTGAGACACGGTCACTTGAGTAGCTGTCTTACAATTCCTAGCAAGATGTCCGACCTTACCACAATTGTAGTAAGTAACTGCAGGTCTCTCCAAGTTGCATTCCGATGCATAATGACCTTTTTGATGACATGTAAAACACTGAACATTCCTTTTGCATGAGCCACTATGCCTCTTTCTACATATCTTACAATCCACCGCTGAGTATGCTGACTGGGTTGGAGTAGAGGCAACTGAAGTGGTAGTAGGCCTGGCCTGAGGAAAAGTTTGTCTTCTTAATCTTTTATTCGTATTCTGGCCAAATCGCTTCTGAAACCTCTGACTGGAACCTCCTGGATTTGTCTCATCAGTAATACCTTCAAACTTTCTCTTCTTATCACCCTTTTCTTTGGCAGCCAACTTCTGATCACTTTCGATTACTAGGGCGGCCTGAACTATAGAGGGATATGTCTTGAGCTGCAAGGCTACAACCCCACTACGGATTTCTGGCTTCAATCCCTGCTGGAACCTCTTCACTTTCTGAGCTTCAGTACTTACATACACGGGTACCAACCGAGCTAATTTCGTAAACTTGGCCTCGTACTCAGCCACACTCTTTTCATCCTACTTCAATTCCAAAAACTCAACCTCCAATTGGTTTTGCAAACAATCTGGAAAATACTTTTCCAAAAATAACTCTGTAAACCTGGTCCATGGAACATGACCTTCTCTTTCCAAGGCACGAGTGGACTCTCACCAATAATTTGCTTCACCCTTCAAAAAATAACGTGCATAGTCTGATATGAGATTATCACTTACTTGAGTGAGGGTAAAGGCTTTCTCCATATCCTTTAGCCAAATCCTGGCAACAACTGGGTCCACCTCGCCCTTAAACTTTGGGGGCTTCACCTACTGAAAAGATTTAAAACTAACAGTTTGGTTCAACTCTCTTTGCTAATGCTGTGGCTGAAACTGCAGCTGTTGCTGTTAGATTTGTTGCTGCTGCTGTTATATAAACTGCTGCTGTTGTTGCTGCTGTTACAGAAATTGCTGCTGCTGCTGTTGAAATTGTTCTTGCTGCTGAGCCATTTGATAAACTGTTGGCGCAGCAAATCTAGCAACTCATTCATGACTGGGCCCCCATCAGAATCTCTATTAGAGGAATTGGATGAGATATTCTTCTTGGGCGGCATTTTCTTGAAACATAACAAATGGTTTTAGTTTAAAAATTGTCCCCGAGTAGCAACATTTTCATGTGTCAAGAGAATGTTGCCACAATAAATATTCCCATCCTCATTTAGTCGGGGTCCAACTGTAATGAGTGACTAAATTTAACAAGATCAGCAACAAATGCAACAATAAGAGTAACAAAAATAACAGTGCATCACTAATAGCATAAGCCAATACTCCAAAAGCCGTTGACTATTATAGCAACCTACTAACTGAATTCACATATTCAGACTCGTTCTCGCAAAAGATAATTAAAAATCTCTATCGGCCATTACCAATGGCACCTATACCAGGGAGACACTCTAAAGATTAGGGTAGTTCCAAGATCCTCAATATAAGCCAGGGTTATACCTTCAAACCCTCGGCTAGACTCTTAAACTTGCTCCTGTAAATGTGAGTTGCTGATTCACACCCTATACGCCAATTCTACACCTTTCCAACTCTATTCATAACCTAAACTAGGGACTTAAACCTGTAGCTCTGATACCAACCTGTGACGGCCTCAACCCCGGGGTGAGGAGTTGACGTCACTTACAATATCGAACTACAATTATAAACAATCAACTCACTTTTATTTCAATATAAACAACCCCTTCACAAGATCTTTTCCAGGTTCAAGTATAATTTAGGTTACACACTTAATACAAACCAACTTAATGAAAATAACTTGACATATCTATCTTTCTACAATAACTCACACACCACACCTGGTCTGACACAACACACTCATAGGAGCTCAACACCAGAGGGACTGGAAACGGGCCCTTCCTATGACGACATAATCTCCTAGGCATATGCAATTGAGAATATACAAAATATTTTGCAAGAGTGAGCGATCAATCGCTCACCAGTACCACTATATGAATAATAATCAGAAATAATTTATGATAAACTATTATAGCAATAGAAATCATAACTCAGTTACAGAAAACAAGTAAAACAGGTGAAAACAGATGAAACTGGACGTCAATATCTAGCATGCTCTATAAAACATCGCATTAGCCGTGTTGTGTAACTATCGGAGTTTAATTTTAGCATGCTACTTTCATTTCCAAATCTTTCATTCCATTACAGGAACCATAAAACCATATGTTCCGTTACGGGAACCATAAACCATTTGTCCCGTTATGGGGACCCAAAATCATCAGTTCCGTTACAGGAACCACAACATCTCGCTCATATATAAATATATTGGATGATCCCTGGTGAGACCGCTGATCAGGCTATCTCTCTTGGACGGCTCCATCTGCCATCCGATGAAACTTGTTCCGGAACTCAGAGACTAGTTAGGTCTTTGTCACGCCGGGCTGGTGGTTAAAATAGGGTGCGCAACCACTTCGCCTCTTATGCTATCTTCCTGGCCGTTACGGGCCCTTGCGCACGCTCATCCAATTATCTGATCAACTTTATCCAGTTTTCCAAACCACTTACCTATCTCTTTTCAAAACAATTCTATCACAACACAATTTCTAAAACATTTTCATTTTATTCAAAGTTTGGAGATAGGTACTTTCAGAAGTTACTTTCCCCCCAAAACTCAGGTTAATAAAACAATTTGAACACATGGGGTACGTAACTGAAAACATTTTGTTCCAGTACATAATTTAAATCAACAATTATTCATATATTACTGAACCATAAAGATATGGTCAGGGGTACTTACCTTGATACGATTTAACAACTATTACTGGCTAGTTTTGCACCAACCGGGATACTCTGGGTTTCGATTGGAACCTACAGAATCAAAATACCCTAAGTTAGACGTCCGAATATGCTTGACTTATCCTTGCTAACAGTCTACCCGTATGATAACAAAACCCGACTCGTAACATACTCAATATTATTATACAAGTATCAATTAGGATTCATGACCTGGAAAGTCGGTTCGGTGTTCATTTTCAGAAAATACGTATACTTGTCCTTTTACGAAATTAGGGTTATTGGTTTGGCAAAACATTCCACCACAATATACAATCAGGTTTCGTATAAAGTATATATATATATATATTTGCTCGACATCCAGATAATTATCAAATACGCTCCCGTATTTCGTAATTTGATTTCTCGAAAATCGGGTAACACTCCCTTTATTTATCGGACTATCCCGTAAAACAATTCTACGTCAAATCAACACCACAATCACCACAATCCAATTTTACAAGTCCCAACCACCTATTCAAACTAACAACAATAATCGAAATCCACAAATTCCCAAACGCCAATTCAATTACAGTAATTAATTATTATTCGTATTTTATATTTTAATTCATAGGACTCAGAAATTTTCATCACCGTCCACCGTCGGCTCGCCGAGGCTCATCGCCGACGGCGGTAAAATTTGCGGGTACCCGTTTATTTCGGATTTCCAACACGCATCCTACCAATTAAATTCGTCCAAATAATTCGAAATTTAAGAATTATAATTCGAGAAATCATAAAGGTAATCATCGAATTAAATAAATACAAAGATCACCACATCAGTTTTCGAATTACTGGTAACTAGCAAAACCAACCCACACACGCGCACGTGTGGGCCGGAAAAGAACTAACACGGGCAAAAACACAGACAACAGGCGGCAACTAAAGGAACTCGGCGGCAATTGACCCAAGCACTACAGAGTTCATAAGCATCAAATAAAATATACATACATACACACGTATATGTGTGTGTGTATATATTTGCACAAGAAAACCCAAGAACAAGCAGCGTAAACAACAAGGATGACAGGTGGCGAATCGCCGGAAATGGAACAGCGGCTCAACTTACCGGAAAGAAGAAGGAACGGCGGCGAATCGAGAAATAAAACAAGGGGGAGAAGACGGTCGAAAGTGTAGAAAAGGGAGAGAGAGGATTTCGATCAAGAGAAAATAGAGACGGGGGGGGGGGGGGTTGAGCAAATGAGAGAGAGAAGAGATCAGATATATACAATTAACCCTATCTTTTAACCTTATCTGCTAGATTAGTCCCAAATACAATATCGCCATTAACCAATTAACGAACCATTCATGGGCAACTAAACCCGGAATTTTTTAAAATACGTTATAAAATATCACAAATAATTATAAGTTATTTAAAATAATTTTTTCATAATTTTTAAACTGTTTAGAAACAAAACTTAAACCCGCATTTAACGATTAAACGAAACAACGCGCGGGTGAATTTAATTCCAAAAATTTTCCAGAATAATTTTAAAATTCTTGAAATATTCCAAACTTAATAAAATATGAATTTTGTAATTTTTGAAGAATTCTAGAATTAAATACCGGTTTTTTAATTAAATGTATTCAGAAAATCATTTAAAGATAAATAACCAATAAAATAGTATTTGTAATTTTTATAAAATCCTAGAAATAATAAATAAAATTATGAAGCAATAAAAATAATTTTAGAGATAATCCAAATATTTATGGAAATAAATCTTTAATAAAATCACTTTTAAATATAAAAACAAAACAACACGGCTCAACAACTGTGTACGCAAATAGTCCTCGAACACCAATGATCATATATAATTAATAACAAAAATAATATCCAGCTGACAGAACCAATACACATATTTTATTTATTTAATAATTGCACATTTAAATAATGCAGAAATGTACGAGTCGTTAAAATTTTACAAGGAGACTATGTGGATCTCGGGTCCATTATTTACCAGGGTATTCTGAGGTTTCCGCGTGGGAGCACTACATGATTTATTACTTATGCTTTGTGTGGCGGTGGGTGTTCATTGGCCCAAACATGAGCAGCTTCAGCTACCTAGTGCCCCTATTGACAGTTTGACGATAGAATTAATGTAGGAGAGGTACGGTGGGAAAGATGATGAGAAGGGGCCTGACTACAGTTATGATCACTTGTCGGGTGGCCAGCTAGCCGATCAGACATATGCTGGTGGTTCTTCTCAGGCACGCAGAGCGGCATTGGGACATCAGATGGTGAGGCCGGTTCTTCACAGCAGCAGCAGCGGTAGCAGAATGTAGAGGATAGTGCTGTTTTGGGTTCAGCGAGTATAGGCGGCTTTCGAGGCGGATGGATGCGATGTATGAGTCGCATAGTAGGTTTGTACATGATCTCACCCTTGCGTTGGGAACAGCTTTTAGGGCCAGAGGAGTTGACATTCAGTGGCCAGTTTTTGGTGAGGATTTTGTGTACCCGCCTCCTGACGCTCCACTCGCGGAGGGTGATGACCATCTTGATTCCAAGTAGGTATGCCTTTATTCCTTATTATTACCTTCACTGAGGATAGTGAAAATTTTATGTTTGGGGGTGGTAGTTAAGGAATATATTTGTGTGAGTCCATATAGTTGCATATTCATGATAGTTTAGTTCATATAGTTACATATTTGTCATGTAGTTTTTTTTGTTTTTTTCGCATGTTAGTATATTGCATATAGTTGCATTTATATTATATCATGATCCCTTAAGTTTGCTTTTTTGATTAATTTGTGATATTGATTCGAGTGTAGTGATGTCATATAGAGGGATATTAAGTCTTCATGATTTGATTTGTATGCTAGAAACAAGAAAAATTTCATTAAGTCTTATAGGTTGCTTAAGTGATAGATCATGATCATGGTTTGTTGTTTGTTGAGGTTTAATCACTTGTTTATGTCTAGAATTTAGGATATTCTCTTAGTGGCTTAATAACATGGATTTTTAAAAATTGGAGGAAAAAAACATTAGATTTCATTGCTAGTTGTGGCTAGGTGTCAAATGGCTAGTAGCCGGCTCATATTTATATGAGTAGTCTAGGGTTGAGCGAAATGGAGCGAAATGTACTCGTTCAGAAATTGTTGGGAAAAAAGAGGAAAAAAATAGAAAAAAAGAAGAAAAAATATGTATTATGCATAATTGATCACGAGTGGGCTCTTTAATACTCGAGTTATTAAGTTCAAGGGGACTTTGTGCCTAGTGACCTAAGGCTTTTAGAGTCTGGGATCCGCTAACCTAATGCTCGCTACATGGGTATTATTGCATAAGTCTTTTGTGGACATAGCTCATTGCACGATCAAATAAGCATATTTGTGTTTGTTATGTGTTATAAATAAAAGCATGAATCCTTGTATAACTTCGATGAAATTGAAGTGTTGTCAGTCATTTTGAGTTTATTATTTATTCTATTTATAACCTTGTGATTGACTTGATGAGTGGTGGGTTATGATTATTGATCTAGGTGATTTGTGGGATTTGATTGAACTTTGTGAGAATAATTGCATTTTTGAGATGTTGCTCATTGGTTGGTTTAGTTATTCTGAGGGGATCGTTGCATTCATGTAGTTGCATTCATGCATTTTTATTTCTTGTTTTTGAGTCTGTTATGCTTGAGGACAAGCACCGATTCAATTTTTGGGGTGTGTTAAGTGGCATTTATATCCACTTAGAGCGCTTCATAAAGGCTCGAATTGGTGTTTTGTACTCAAGTTATTTATGTATTTGATGTGTTTTTATAGATTTTTTCATTTCAGGGCATAATCGGAAGAAGGCAAGGTTTTTACATTATTTTTATGCTAGAAGAGTGTTAGGATAGAGCCTCGTATGATGCGCGAAGAAACCAACAAAATAAAGCAAGAAAATTAAGTTTTGGCTGAAGCACAAGGCGGCTACGCTCAAGTCCAGAGTGGCCGCGCTCGGTTTACATGTTAGATATATTTGAGATGTCATGTCTAATATGATTCATGTTTAGTTTTCAGATCTTAACAAATAGGACATATCAGGACTTACTGGAAGTCAGAACTTAATATCAGAACTTAAGGTCATATCAGAACTTAAGTGCGGGAAGACTATCATATAAGGAAGGAAGCTGATTTACAGTAGAAGATCGAGACTAAATAAAAGAAGATATGCATGGAAAGAGTTAGAAGACTGGAAGAATTGTAGAAGATATCTGATTGATATATATTAGGAGACAGAATTGTATTCTATATCAATTAGAAGTTATCTTGTAACTGTGTACTATATAAACACAGACTTTGGGTTTACACTATCTGTGTTATCATTATCGAGAAGATTATACATTGTAACCTAGTAGCTCTTAGTGATATTTGTTCATCACTGACAGAGAACAACAGTTCTTATTATAACAGAGTTTATTCAATATACTTGATCTTTGTTACACATTTGTGTTAAATCGATTTGATTGTATAAACACAGTATTCAACCCCCTTCTACAGTGTTGTGTGACCTAACCAGTGGTATCAGAGCTTTTCTGTTAACACACATACAGTAAAGATCCAAACAATCATGTCTGAAGAAGCACAAACTCCATCCAAGCCCACCAAAACTGAAAAAACTCAAAAGACTCAAACCCACAGTCGATATGAGACTATTAGGCTTCCCATACTGAGACCTTCTGAGTATCCCATATGGAAAGTGAAGATGGCTATGTTTCAGGAAGCTACAGATCTAGAATACCTTGACAGAATTAATGAAGGATCACATAAGCCTACCAAGCTCTCTGTTGTAGTTGCTGATCAACCAGCAAAGACCATACCAAAGGAGAAAGGTGAGTACACAACTGAAGACATCTCATCTATTGCCATGGATGCAAAGGTAAGGCATTTGCTGCATAGTGCCATTGATAATGTCATGTTAAACAGGGTAATACATTACAAGACTACAAAGGAGATATGGGAAGCTCTGGAGACAAGATGCCAGGGAACTGATGCAATCAAGAAGAACAAGAGGACTATACTCACTCAAGAGTATGAACACTTTGACTCAAAAGCTGATGAGTCATTAACTGACTTATATGACAGGTTTGTCAAACTCTTGAATGATCTGTCACTGGTGGACAAGGAATATGATCTTGAAGATTCAAATCTAAAATTTCTTTTAGCTCTTCCTAAAAATTGGGATTTGAAGTCTACTACCATAAGAGACAACTATGACCTTACTGAAACTACTCTTGATGAAATTTATGGTATGCTCAAGACTTATGAACTTTTGATGGATCAAAGGAGCAAGAGGCATGGAAGAAAGTCAAGGACAGTTGCTCTTAAGGCTAAGGAGGAATCTCCTAAAGTTGTTTCCTCAAAGAGAGGCAAAGGAAAGGCTCTCATCATAAAGTCTGATTCAGAGTCATCATATTCTGATAATGATGATTCAGAAACTGAAAGTTTATCTGAAATGGATGTTGATGAAGAGATGATGAAATTGTGTGCTCTTATGGTGAAGGGTATCACAAAGATAGCCTACAGGAAATTCAGAAAGGGAAAGAAGTTTTCCAGGAAAGGTGTAAGTTCTGATAAGAAAGGGTTCAGAAAGTCTGAAGGCAAGGGAGGAAAGTCTGACAGAGGAGACAACTCAAATGTAAAATGCTACAATTGTGGTGAAAGAGGCCACATATCTCCTGACTGCAAGAAAGGAAAAAGTGATAAAGGCAAGGCACTTGTCACAAAGAAGAAAAGCTGGATAGACACTTCAGATTCTGAAGATGAGGTGAACTATGCCTTGATGGAAAATGCTGATAGCAGCCCTGAAACTACTGAATTGAAGGTACCTCAAACAACTTATGCCTTTCATACTGATGATATTACTGAGTTAAGATTATATCTTAAAACCATGGTTATTAGTTATAGAGATCATACTTTAACATGTGAAAGATTAACATCTGAAAATTCTGCTTATAAAAAGAGAAATGATTATTTAGAAAAGGAGTTAGTTGTTCTTCATCATACTAAGAAAGAAAAAGATGATGCTTTATATGTTAGAGATGAAGTGTTAAAATTGAATGAATCTCTAAAAGCTGACTAAGAAAAAGAAAGAGAGATTATCAGAACTTGGACTAACTCTGGCAGCTCAACTCAGAATTTATTAAGTAGTGGAAAGTGGAAAGAGGGCTTAGGTTATGGAGATGATAAAAGTGAAAAAGGAACTGAACAAATTGAGCCAATTGTTGTTAAACAGACTGCTAAGCCTAAGGTAAATCCTGTTAAGTTTGTAGCTAAAACTCTAAAGTCTGATTCTGAAAAGATGACAGAGTCTGTGACAGAAGTTAAGGAGAAGTCAACTTCTGACAAATTAGAACAGGATAAACCAGCTCAAGTTAACATAGGCTTATTGACAAAGAAGCAGCTTAAGCATAAGCTGAAAGAGATTAGGAATGTCAACAAGGTAAAGGAAGCTAGGAGAAATAGGAATGGAAAGGAAGGTGTGAACAAAAGAAATAATTATATGCCTGTTCCTAATGCTCCTAGAAAGAAATTCTATAACTGTGGAAACACTAACCATCTTGCTTCTTTTTGCCATGAAGAATAAGAATATAAACTCTTTACCTCTTAGATCAGGAGTTAAGAGTCAGTCTGTTAGGTTTAAGCCACAAAATTCTTGTTTTCATTGTGGTAGTTTATGGCATTCCATTTATACTTATAAGGAATATCATAGTTTGTACTATGATTATTATCAAATAAAACCTTCTTTGAAGAAAGTTACTTTAATTCCTTCTAGTGTAAAGTCTGATGCAAAGTCTGATATAAATTCTGATAAACAGCATGTTAGCATAAACTCTGAAATGAAATCCGCTGCAAATGCTAACAAACTTAAAAAGGCCAAAGGATCCAAGCAAGTATGGGTCCTTAAAACTAACCATTAGTGGTCTTTATGATTGCAGGGAAACAGGAAAGATATCCTAGTGCTGGACAGTGGATGTTCATGACATATGACTGGAAATAAAGCGCTGCTATCAGACTTTATGGAGAAAGCTGGCCTAGGAGTTTCTTATGGAGATGGTAATATGGGAAAAACACTGGGATTTGGCAATATTAATCTTGGGAATGTCATCATTGAATCAGTAGCACTTGTCTCAGGACTTAAACACAATCTGCTAAGTGTGAGTCAAATCTGTGACAGAGGTTATCATGTGGATTTCTTTGAAGAACACTATGAAGTTGTAAGCAATTCTACAGGAAAAGTGGTTCTGAAAGGTTACAGGTATGGTAACATTTATGAAGCCAGACTTTCAACAAGTTCTGATGGTTCTGCAATCTGTCTGTTGAGTAGAACATCAATTGAAGAAAGCTGGAATTGGCACAAAAGACTCTCTCATTTGAATTTCAACAACATGAATGAGCTAGTAAAGAAAGATCTTGTGAGAGGACTACCAAAATCAGTATTTGCTCCTGATGGCCTTTGTGATTCTTGTCAAAAGGCAAAACAAAGAAAATCTTCTTTCAAGAGCAAAACTGAATCCTCAATTCTTGAGCCTTATCACCTACTGCATGTTGATCTATTTGGTCCAGTCAATGTCATGTCTATTGCAAAGAAGAAATATGCTATGATTATAGTGGATGAGTTCACAAGGTACACTTGGGTGTATTTCTTGCACAAGGAGAATGAAACTGCATCTACTCTAACTGATCATGTCAGACAGCTGAATAAGTTGGTCAAAGATTCTGTTAAATTTATAAGAAGTGATAATGTCACTGAGTTCAAGAATTCAATCATGGAAGAATTCTGCAAAGAGCATGGAATCAAACATGAATTTTTTGCACCTGGAACTCTACAGCAAAATGGAGTTGTAGAAAGAAAGAACAGGACTCTCATTGAAGCTGCACGAACAATGCTTGATGAAGCAAAGCTACCAACCTACTTTTGGGCTGAAGCTGAGCAGAATGCTTGTTTTACACAGAATGCTACACTCATAAACAAGCATGGAAAAACACCATATGAGATGGTGAAGAAAAAGAAGCCAAATCTGAAATACTTTCATGTATTTGGTTGTAAGTGTTTTATTCTTGAGACTCATCCTGAACAGTTGTCGAAATTTGATCTAAAAGCTGATAAAGGAATTTTTGTTGGATATCCACTTTCCAAAAAAGCCTTTAAAGTCTACAGTTTAAGAACAAGGGTTGTCATAATCTATCAATGTATCTTTTGATGATAAGAAGATTACTGGACTTGAAGATTTCAAAGATCATGATCAACTGAGATTTGAAAATGAAGATGTAAATTCTGATTCTGTAAATTCTGATGACCTAAATCCTGATCCTGTAAGTTCTGACGGGTTAAGTTCTGATGTCATTGAAACTGTGGTAACAACTCCAAAGGAAAATGCACATGTCCAGGGGGAGCAAGCTGAAGATCCTACCACAACTCAAGACTCTCGAGAAGCATCAGAACCTATCAATGGCTCTTTAAGTTCTGATTCATCAAGTTCTGATGAGCCAAATTCTGATAATTCTGGAAACTCTGATTCTTCAAATCCTGAAGGAACCAACTCAAATTCTAAAGTTTCAGAGAGCATAACTACAGGGGGCATCATAAAATGCTGATGGAGATAGCATGGATCATGGGGGAGGATCCAGTTCTAGAAATCAACTTCCATCTGCAAGGAAGTGGACCAAATGACATACACCTGACTTAATAATTGGAGATCCTCAAGCAGGTGTCAGAACTAGAACTGCAACATCAAATGAATGTCTCTATCATTTTTTTCTATCTCAGACTAAACCAAAGAAAGTGGAAGAAGCTCTTCAAGATGCTGATTGGGTGCAAGTAATGCAGGAAGAGTTAAATGAATTTGAAAGAAATAAAGTCTGGATCCTAGTGCCAAGAACAAATAACAGATCAGTCGTTGGCACAAAGTGGGTATTCAGAAACAAAACTGACAGGGATGGTATAATTAAAAGGAACAAAGCAAGGCTGGTTGCTAAAGGCTACTCTCAACAAGAGGGTATTGATTATGATGAAACATTTGCACCAGTTTCTAGTTTGGAAGCCATAAAAATTTTTTTGGCTTATGTTGCTCACAAAAAGTTTAAAGTCTTTCAAATGGATGTGAAAAGTGCTTTTCTCAATAGAGAATTGGAAGAAGAGGTATATGTTGAACAACCTCCAGGATTTGAAGATCCAAAATTTTCAAATCATATCTACAGATTAGAGAAAGCACTTTATGACCTTAAGCAAGCTCCAAGAGCATGGTATGAGACTTTAGCTCAATTCCTTCTGGAAAGTGGATTTCACAGAGGTATAATTGATAAAACACTGTTCTACCTCAACCACGGATATGACTTACTTTTGGTACAGATATATGTTGATGATATCATATTTGGTTCTACAAATGCCAAGCTCTGTGAAAACTTTGCAAAGCTAATGCAGTCAAGGTATCAAATAAGTATGATGGGAGAACTTAGCTATTTTCTGGGACTTCAAGTCAAGCAAAATGAAGAAGGTACTTTTATCTGTCAATCCAAGTACACCAGAAATTTACTCAAGAAATTTAGAATGCAAGACTGTTCAACTACATCCAATCCCATGGCCACTGCAACCAAGTTAGATAAAGATACCGGTTCATTAGTAGATATTACTAACTACAGAGGTATAATTGGCTCTTTACTCTATTTAACTACAAGTAGACCTGATATCATGTATGCTACCTGTCTTTGTGCAAGATTTCAGGCTGATCCAAGAGAACCTCATCTAATAGTTGTGAAAAGAATTTTCAAGTACCTCAAGGGTACAGCTGATCTAGGATTATGGTATCCTAGAGAATCAGATTTTAAGCTAATAGGTTACTCAGATGCAGATTTTGCAGGATGCAAAATAGATAGGAAAATCACTAGTGGAAGCTGCAAATTTCTTGGAGGCAGATTGGTTTGTTGGTTTAGCAAGAAATAGAAATCAATTTCCACATCAACTCCAGAAGCAGAATATATTGCGGCAGGAAGCTGTCGTGCACAGATTCTTTGGATAAAGAATCAGTTACTAGATTATGGGTTAGAATTTTCTAAAATACCTATTTATTATGATAATCAAAGTGCTATTATTGTGACAGGTAATCCAGTTCAACACTCAATGACAAAGCACATCAGCATTAGGTACCATTTCATAAGGGGACATGTGATGGAAGGTACAGTGGAATTGCATTTTGTTCCAACAGATCAACAACTAGCAGATATCTTCACAAAACCACTATGTGAAGCTACTTTTACAAGACTGGTAAATGAACTTGGAATGGTTTCAGGTTCTTTCTCTAAATCTGCTAAGTTTTTGTTCTCATGCATCAGACTTTATGATCAGTGTTTACAGATTGTCTTATCTTCATGTAATCTGTGTTTAAATTGAAATACATTAAATGTTGATTGTTATCTGATGTGGATCTATATACTCTGATAGTGATTTGAATGTTCTGTCACTATTCAATCCAATGAGGATTACTGTGCTAGATGCTGACCTAGTAGTCTTTAACATACTAGAAATCCCATGTTTGAATTAGTTGTTATGTGGAAATTCATGAACACAAGCAAATTCTGATTTTGAGCTTAGTCAAATTTACTTTGTGTATCTTACTAAGTCACAAACTAGATTCTTGCTTCTTATCAGTCAAATTCAGATGTCAGTAAATCTTAAGAAAAGAAAAGAAAAGAAAATTAAAGTCAGGTACTCCTTTAAGATCTAGAGTAAATATATGGAAGAGAAGACCCAAGTGCATTGCTGGTATTAAGTAATATGCATTAGAAAAGCAAATAAATTTTTCTTGGTGACTTTTCACATTCTCTGATTATTGGAGAAATACTCTGATAATAGTATAAATTCTGATAGCAGTTGTGACTCATTTACACTGAGAAGCCACTGTGAAAAAGAATTCTAAAAGATGCATAAAATGAGCACAAACAGTTGAGGTGGACTAATGCACAAATTTATCCTATAGTAGACTTCATTATTAATGACATCTTTTAAGCACTTTTCTTAGTTATGCCTTATTTCTAAGATGTACTGAAGTTAATCAGACTTTAATCTTTATCTGATATTTTGCTAATGCACGCACTATCACTCTGAGGACAAGTTAAGTGTTATTTGCATAAATTCTGAGGACAAGTTCTGATGGAAGTTCTGATGATTAAACTCTGAAGAAACAAGTCAGTATTTGTATGAAGAATCACGGAAACAGACATTCACTTTTTGAGTACAGAAGCCATATTTTGATGACTGTTAAAATATAGTCAAGTTCTAATATTAAATTCTGATGGAAACTCTGATGCTTACGTGGCATTATTCTTTACTTGACTTATTTGTGGTAAATATTGTAACAGTCATATTTAATCAGAATATAATTAGGTGAGATAAAAACAGTCATAATCATTTGGGTTAGTGTTAAACGTGTTTGTCTTGAAACACTGCATGTGCACGTTAATTATTGCTTATTTCTCGTGCCCATTAACTCTGCTTTAACTATTTACTGGCTGACATGTGTACAAGTATCAGTTTTACTTCTAAAAAGGACTGTTGAGTGGAGAGAGTATATATATGGGAGTTAAAGGATTTTCTAATCTTTTACCTACTTTTCTATTCTTAATCTCTCTTATTCTCTCTCTCTCTAATATTCTCTGAAGCTTTTTCATACAGGACTTTTATCAAACACCTTGTGCACAATATATTTTCTCACTTATTTCTTACAGAAATGGCACCAAAAGACATTATTTTCAATGGAGCGAAGTTTGTCCCCAACAATTACTTGGCTATTCTTAGCAAGAGTGAAGCCCCATCAGATCTTCACTTCGTTCAGGACTTTCCCGCTAACTCTGAGATAGGTTTTGCACTGACCCAACCAGACACATTCTCAGGAACTCAAGTGTTGGAGTTATGGAGGTCAGGAGTGTATGATGATGGTGGTGCCAATGGGTCCCCAAGTATTTTCTTTACTGGAGGGGAGGATGCTTATGTGGCGACTTTGGCAACAGTTAGACAAGCACTTAATCTACCCGAAAATTGCACATTCTCAACAGTTGAGGAGCCAGTCCTTCAGCAGATGATGGCTAGTTTGGGCTATGAAAAGACATTGGCGAAGCTGGGATAGTTGAAGAGACCTTACATAAGGATGGAATGGAGTTTCTTCTTCGACTACATCACCAGGACTTTTGCAAACAAGTGCTCCAATTTTGATGCAATCCCAATTCTCAGTCAACAAATCGGGTATGCTCTCATAAATCAAACTCATTTTGATTATACAAATGATATTTTAGGCTTTATTGGGGATAGGATGACTAAAGATAGAAACACTGTATATTTTGCTAGATTCTGTCAGCTTGTTTATAGTTCTTGTTGTTCTGATGTACCTCAATTAGAAAGTGAATTAATTGAACCATTTAAGCTTGCTAAGAGTGCTTTTACTGACTTATTATCTACTGATAATAAGAAAACTGTTTTGAGATCCCTCCAAATTCCCCAATCTGTCAAACAGTTTTGGGTAAACTCTGACCCATCAACATACACTGCTTTATATCCTGATGTCCAACCATCCCAACCTCCATCAGAACCTCCAACCACTACACAACCAACAACTTCTCAACCACAACCACAACCTACCATCAAGACATATTTCAAACCAACACAGTCATCTTAACCTCAATCATCAACACATACTATAAGACCTTCACCTTCCAGGCCAAAGAGGACAAAGTCTGTTCCTTAGCCTTCACAAAAGAGAAGGAAAATGATTCTCAGGGATGAATCTAATAATGAAGAGGAAGCATAGGTTCATACATCAGAACCTGTGACAGTTGAAGCTGAGAATGTCACTTCTCAAAAAGAAACTGCAGCTCAAGATTCTGATTCCTTGAAAAGAAAGAGAACTGTACGTTCTTATGCTGCTAAAGCAACTCCTTCATTGGCAAGGAGATTGAAGAAAATGAGGGAAAAGAGGTATAATGCTAAGCCTGAATCTGAGGATACAACTGAGGCTGAGGAAGGGGATCAGGAATCTCTGATCTCATCAGAACCTATTGTAATTGAAGCTCTGCCATCCCCTTCTCAAGATCAAGATACTCCGCCAACAACTCATGTCTCTCCTATTAAAGCTACAGATTGTAATAACTCGAATTTTTGAGACCTTGTAAAACATTTAATAAATAGTAACCCTGACGAACGGGATAAAATTTTGAGCCCGCAGTATGTAGTGCACGAGAAAATGAGTTTCGGAGTTGATATTATGATAATACGTACCAAATGAGTGTATGTAAACGCTATTAGTTTTTGAAGAAAACGAACTTTGAAAAACGACCGTATTTACAACTCATCGAGGATTACAGGAATCACAATATAATTACAAGATTAAAACCCTACAGATTTATATACAAGTACGATAATTTAAAATATAAGGAATAAATACGAAAGGAATTACGTCGCGAACCATTTACGAGGAAGTATTACGAAAATGTTTAAGCGACCGAGCGAACACGTAAAAGATTAAATAAACGTAACGCGCTAACTACCCATGGTAAGAAAGTAACCATGGTTACTTTATCAAATAGTGAGCTAGATATAGGATGATCAAGTAAGGCTAATCAAATAGTGTGCTAAGGAAGCTAAAATAAGTAGCTTAGCTTGTAAACTAGGAAGCTACTTGGATTTGTCCCCAAGATTTGCAACAAGAATAAAATCCTAGGATACAAACTAGGAGAATATCAAATCAATATAAGATATTACCAATCCCATTTCCTAGAAGCAACCAAGGAAGCAAGCATAAAACTCTCTCCCCCTTCTTCATTGTTTCCATTCGGCTATTTCATCTTCACCAAGGATATCAAATTCAAAATCTCAAGTTCTAGCCATGGTTAAATCCTCCCATTCATTCTCAAGCTTCCTAATAACCAAACTAAGGTAAGATAATTCTTAGATCTCTTTTTATCAAGGTTTGATGGGTGTAATAAAATCAAGAAAGTTGAGAATGAATAGTATGAATAGTAACTCTTCTTTGGTTTCTTGATTTCAATGGTGGTTTTAGGTTCCAAAAACCATACCAAGCACTCCCAAGACTCCACCATACTTAAGAAGACATCTCAAGCTTTCAATAAAGGTAAAAACCTTTGACCCAACTTTACTTAAGTTTCAATTTCGAGATCCTTTTATTATGTAGTTATAAACCTAGTTTTAAAGGTGATGTTGTTAAAATCTTGATGTTTAGCTAAATAGATTTAAGGTTGATTGTTGTTGCCTGAAGAACATGATGTTCTTGAGAGGAGTTAGTATGTTGATGATGATATGATGATTTTTGGTGGTAGTATAAAGATTTAAGGCATAAACGAAACTCTGATCGTAAACGTAATCTCGTTAAAACGAACAAAACGTAACTTTAAGTTTTTGCAGAAAGTCCCGAAGATATAAACTGTAGTTTATTGAAAAATAACCCTTGTTTATGATATAAAATGTTATAAGGATCGTTTAGGTTCTTGAATCGCTTGATTCTGTTTGCGGATCAAAAGTTATGGCTGTTTTACTAAAAGTGATTTACGCGACAAAACTGCTACGAATTACGAACTTTGAAAATATAAAGAATTGACTTAAAAGTGTTCATAAATCATGAAATTTTTACAGAGAGTATTATTTTGAGTTTCCTAACTTGCATAAAAGTTTTGAGTGAAAATAATGATTTTTCAATTTTATAAAAATATCGTATCCGAGACCGCGCGATTAGAAACCGTAGAATCCATAAGCGGAGCCAACAACAAAAATGAAAATGAACCTAAGATACTTAGAAAAAAATGAAGCGACCATGATGTGAATGAGAACTTAAAGGAATAATAAGGGTAATATAAGTTGAGAGGGTACATAATAAGTAGCACCTGAGTGCGAGTCGCCGTAAATTAGAACGGGACCTAACAAAACGAATTGTGTTTATGATTATAGATTTCCGAGCGGAACCTAGAGCATCCTCCACCTCGAGATAACCAGGCAAGTTTACGAACCCAACTCCATTTTACTGTTGTGTTATGAAAGAATTGTTTTATTATTATTGCTTAAATACCATGCTTACCATGATACGCAGTAATTGAACTTTTTTCGTATTATGTAGCGATGTTGTACGATAAATATATATCGTAAAATATTTAATTCCGCTTTAAGCGTGACGTATGATTAATAAGACAGAGAGTCGGTCGAGATTTTAAGATAATAACCCGGGAATCATTCCGGTGATATTATAGGACGATTACAAGTCCATAATAGTACGTTTTAAAGGGACTTAACGTCCACTTACGAAACATTAAAATACCTCGAACTTTTATTAAAACGATTTCCCAACGATCATATTCCCTCAACTATATTTTATTGTTCGAATAATAAATACTATATACCTATTCCTTTATTACAAGAGAAGTATACTCCAACGACTATTTATTTCAAACCTGATTAAACATTAAAGATTATTAATTACGTAGACATAAACTAGTTGAGGAATATTATTTTAAATATTCTTTTAGAGAGTAAACTCATTCGAAGTTTAATTATTTATCGATTATCTTTTAATTATTTATTATTCATTAAGGGGTTTATTATTGATTTAAAAATCATAGATCCTGATTTAAAAATATACTTTCTGATTTCGGAAAATCATTCGAATAATTTCAGATCGTCGGAGATTATTATCCCGACTTATTTAATATAGTTTCAAGGAGAAACTTTTTCCCCTTATTAAATTATCTGTTGACAACGGTCAACTCACATCCTTAGTACTTCCTCCGAAAATCTCGGAAGTACGTATATACATATATACATTTATATCTTAGTAAGATAAACTGTTTCTATCAACAAGCAAAACACTTGGGGAACTTCTATGTGGTTCGAGTTCTCGAGATTGATAGAATTCTTTTTAAAGGACAAGGGAGGGGTAGACTCTGGTACTATGTGTGCTAGATGGACTACCAACGGTACCGCAGGCGAAGGTACTCTGTGTACTCAGGAACTTGTGAAGTATGTGTATAACCAAAATTGGGACACATAGCCTGAATGCGGCAAGGGTGATAATCGGGATACGAAGGTGTCATCCTTCTACTAGTAGAAAAAGTTACTATTATTGTATTACGACTGATCATCGTATACGGTGGCTCCAATGGGTGCCCTAATTCTTCCAATTAGAATTATGATGCAATACCATAACCCAAACCTAGGTATTGGGTTTACTATTAAGGTATTCGCAGGATAATAAAATCCCCTAAAGAACTATTTTTATAAGAAGGTGTGCATCACCAAGGAAAACTAATTTCGAATAAAACATAACTATCATATATGATATTTTAAGTAAGTTATCATACAGTCATTTTCACACTATACATTATTATGCTGGGCATTATAGCTCACCCTTGTTTTCTTAAATTGACACAACACAACAGTGAATCAAGATGCCTACCATGAGAACCACATCCAGGAAACGGGTAGGAAATGGCCAGATGTTCCGTAGATTGTTTGGTGTTGTACCACAGGTAGTCTGAATAAGCTGGGTTGGTTTTCAGTTGTTTTTAGTTCGGCTTATTTATAAGTATGACTTATGTAAGGTAATAAACAAGAAATGTATATTTGACCGAAGGACTGGCCTTACTTAAAGGTTACTCCCCGGTAAGACTTAATTACTTTTGGGTTGTAATAATTATCACTCTATGATGGAATTACTCTAGCTATGAATGGTTCGTTTCCAGGACAATAACCTGTAAGTATGTGTGTGTGTTAAGTGTGGGGTCGTAAAGTGTGAGTATTTATATATTGTAGTGTGAGTTATGTGGTTGTAGTAGTTTAGATGGCGTGGTCTCCAAGATTCCTAACCCCGGGTTTTGGGGCACCACAGAAATGGTATCAGAGCCTTAGGTTATCAAATCTTGGAAACGATAAGATATAAAATACGTAGACATAGGAATAATAAAATAATCAATTAGAGCTCAAGTCGAGTTCGTCGTCGTGCTACACGGGTAGTCTTGACTATTTTTGCCCTCAAGGGAATTCCGACTCTAAGTTAGTAACACCTTGCCTATTGTGTCAGGTACCAGTGGAGCCTATGAGGGAGGTTGACCCTGTTGACGATGTTATAGTTCCTGAGTGTGAGCCTACTCCCGAGCCAGAGGACCCACCCATTGATGACTCAGATGATGACCCTACTGAGGATGTTCCGGAGGAGACCGACCTTCCTATCCCCATAGCTGATGATGTTGAGATGACCCAGGGAGATGGCGTAGCCTGGAGGGATGTAGAGATGTACCCTCACATGACCATTCGCTCTCCTACCCCACCCCCGGGGATTTAGAGCCCTATGCTCTATGCTGATGATGATGATGATGAGGATGAGATATATGCACAGGTCTACGAGGCTTATGACATATCCTCTAGAGACCCAGACTCACCTCTACCACCCCCGGCGACCAAACATGTAGTTGTACATGACTGGATGGAGGCTCAGCTTAACGCTGAGATCACTGCGGCATTTGCCCGTATTGCGAAGTTATGCCAGGCATTGACAGCTGAGAGTGCCATCCGACTAGGATACCCAGGGGATTTCAGGGCTGCTTCCCCAGCTATAGCCCGCAGAGAGATTGATGGGATCGAGCTCCGTACCCGGGTTCAGATGAGGATACCAACAATTGGAGGATATATCCCGGTAGTTGATACAGAGCTCATGTTGGCAGGAGCGATGAGGAGGGTGCGTCACCTCATGCACAGTGACAGTGACTGAGAGACTAGTGACTAGATATGGACCTTGAAGAAGGCTGGGTGACTTGTCACCAATTTTGATAGGATAGCTAGTAGTAGATAGTGTTCCTAGCCCTTCAGGGTACCCGACTTATGTATTTGAATTTCAGTATTCAGGACAAGTATTGATGTATTATAATCAGGCATGTATGAACTCAGCGGGTTATTTTGTCCCCCAGATATAAGTGGGAGGCCTTATGAAATATATATCTAGCAGTTATTAAAAAATTGATGTCCATATTATTGCACTTATAAAAACATGCTAGATAATAGATGACATGCTTACATATGAATAAATTAATCCAATTATAAAATATTGCAACTATATTGACAAATCTTCATTATCAGAACAATGCCACCCCGTAGAAGAGGAACCAGGGCACAGCCTGCAGAATCAGTTAACCAACAACAGAATGAACCTGACCTAGTAGTAAATGAAGAAAGTGAAGAGGACTTAAACTATAATGAATATGATGCGGAAGAATATGTAGAAGAAGAGGCTAAGGATATCCATCAGGGAGGGAACCCCATGAATGAATTTATGGAACTGTTAAGAGCAATTCTGAACCAACAGCCTATTCCACCACAGCCACCTGTTGCCCAAAAAACTGCAACCACTGCCTTTAGGGCCTTTAAATCTCTCAAACCCCCAAAGTTTCTAGGATCCGCCGACCCTGTTGAAGTACGGGCCTGGCTCAAAGAGATAGAAAAGTCCTCCGAGATACTAGGTGTTGAGGAACGACACAAGACCATTTTCGCTTCTTACATGCTGAAAGAAGAAGCTAACTACTGGTGGGAGTCCAAACGAAACCTAGAGACTGATGTTGTGATCCCATGTGATAGATTTACCCGACTATTCTTAGACAAGTATTTCCCTAGGTTTATGGAGACCCAGATAGAGATTAAGTTTCTGGAATTAAAACAGGATAAGATGTCTGTGGCAGAATATGAGGCCAAGTTTACAGAGTTGTCGAGATTTGTGCCTGAGTTTGTGAATACCGAAGAGAAGAAAGTGCGAAGGTTTCAGCTTGGTCTGAAATAGTGGATACAAAACCGAGTGGCGGTGTTAGAGCTGACATACTATGCCACCTTAGTGTAGAAAGCCTCGATTGTTGAAGCTGGCAGTGAGCAGAGTGTGAAGGAAAAGGAAAATAGGAAGAGAAAGATGGGAAGCCAAGGAATAGGAACTGGGAACAGGAGCCTTCCAAGAAGGTTCGTCAGGGGAGCGGTGTCCCAACCTGCACGAGGCCCCGGATTCAGAAAGGCCCCGAGTGAGAGTGTTGGCCAGGGCGGCGGATAATCTAGGGCCACATTTCATAGCCAACCCCGCGCCCCAATACCAGAGTGTCAAACCTGTAAGAGAAGACACCTTGGAGTGGGTACCCAGGCGAGAGCCCCTCTAAAATGTTACAGGTGTGACCAAGTCGGACACCTTGCCAACAACTGTACCCGACCCAATGTAACGTGTTTCCTATGTGGGAAGGTAGGACACATGAGAAAGGATTGCCCGATATTGAAGCCTCCAGCTTCAGGGATAAGCAGAGCTGCATCCAATCGACCCCCAGCTGCTAGGACCTTCAACAAGGCTGTTTAGGATATTGTCCAAAACACTGACGTGATAGCAGGTACCCTTTTGTTAAATTCCGAACATGTAAATGGTCGATTTGATTCTGGAGCAACCAAGTCATTTATATCTCAAGATTTTGTTAAAAAGTTAAAACTTAATGCCATACCCCTACGTGAGATATTACAAGTGGAAATAGCAAACAAAGAAATAATTCCTGTAAATCAAGTACACCCTAAGTGCAAGTTGAAATTAGAAGGGAAGGTCTTCGAGGTTGACCTAATGCTAGGAGAATTTGATGTAATCTTAGGAATGGATTGGTTATCCAGTAACAGAGTGCAAATAGATTGTGAACAGAAGAGGGTAAAGATAAGAGTGCATAATGAAAAAGAAGTAGTGTTTAAAGGGCAACGACAGATTCAGAAATTTCTGACCATGCTACAGCCAAAAAGATTGGTAAGGAAAGGAAACGAGGCCTATGTGGCTTATGTGGTAGTTACCAAGAAGAAAGGCCCTAATATACAGGACATACCCGTAGTGAACGAATTCGAGGATGTATTTCCAGAGAACTTACCAGGGTTGCCACCTAACAGGGAAATAGAATTCACTATAGAATTAGCACCAGGAACGACACCATTATCTAAGGCCCCATATAGACTAGCCCCAGTTGAGATGAAAGAATTAGCTTCTCAACTACAAGAATTATTAGATAATGGAATGATAAGACCCGGTGCGTCGCCATGGGGAGCGCCAGTACTATTCGTAAAGAAAAAGGATGGCAATATGAGATTATGCATAGACTATCGATAATTAAATAAGCTGACTATTAAGAATAGGTACCCTCTCCCTAGGATTGATGACCTATTCGACCAACTCAAAGGAGCTGTACATTTTTCTAAAATAGATTTGAGAACAGGATATCACCAGTTAAAAATCAAATCGGAAGATATACCGAAGACTGCTTTTCGCAGTAGGTATGGGCACTATGAGTTCTTTGTCATGTCATTTGGGCTAACCAATGCACCCGCCGCCTTTATGGATTTGATGAACATAGTGTTCAAAAAGTACCTAGATATATGTGTGATAGTTTTTATAGATGATATTCTGATCTACTCAAAGACAGAGCAAGAACATGCAGAACATTTCAGGATAGTCTTAGAAATCTTGAGGAATGAGAAATTGTATGCCAAGTTCTCGAAGTGCGAGTTTTGGTTAAGAGAAGTTCAGTTTTTAGGACATGTGGTGAGTAGCAAAGGAGTTTTAGTTGACCCTGCCAAAATAGAGGCGGTATCCAACTGGGAAAGACCAACTACCCCAACAGAAGTTAGAAGTTTTGTGGGTTTAACAGGATATTACCGAAGATTTGTGCAAGATTTTGCTAAGATAGCCGGTCTACTGGCTAGACTTACCCGGAAGACAGAAAAGTTTGTATGGACAGAGAAATGTGAGGAAAGCTTTCAGGAACTAAAAAGGAGGCTGGTGTCATCACCAGTGCTCGCTCTTCCTGATGGAAAGGGAGAGTTTGTGATATACAGCGACGTATCGCTTAAAGGATTAGGATGTGTAATGATGCAGCACGATAAAGTTATAGCGTATGCCTCTCGGCAATTGAAGGAGTATGAGAGCAGATACCCGACGCATAATCTAGAATTAGCAGCCATAGTGTTTTCCCTAAAAATTTGGAGACACTACCTATACGGTGAGAAATACGAGATTTGTACAGACCATAAGAGCCTCAAATATATTTTTACTCCGAAGGAACTGAACATGAGATAGAGGAGATAGTTAGAGTTGATTAAGGACTACGACTGTGAAATTTTGTATCACCCGGGTAAATCCAATGTGATGGCTGATGCCCTTAGTAGGAAGGAAAGACTCGAGATGATAATGACATCAGAGGAGTTAATTAAAGAATTTGAGAAAATGGAAATTGACGTGAGAATGACCGGTAAAGGAACGGAAGGATTATTTGAGATTAAGCTAGTGCCGGAACTGACTGAAAAGATACGAGTATGTCAGGAATTAAGATGAGCTAAGAAAGAGGAACATTGACCGGTGAAGAAGTGAGATGCGAGAAGGACGAGAAAGGGATTATGAGGTATGCGTCCCGAATTTGGATTCCAAATGTGCAAGAGTTAAAGGATGAGCTGCTGCACGAAGGGCACAGCTCCAGATATTCAATCCACCCAGGAAGTACGAAAATGTACTGTGACCTTAAGGAATATTATTGGTGGCCTAACATGAAGAGAGAAGTAGCAGAGTGGGTCAGCAAGTGCTTGACATGCCAGAGAGTGAAGGCGGAACATCAGCGACCTAGTGGACTATTACGACCCTTGGAAATTCCGGAATGGAAATGGGAGCATATATAACATGGATTTTGTGACAGGCCTACCATGGACAAAGACCAATCATGACGCCATATGGGTTATCATAGATAGATTGACCAAGTCCACACACTTCCTACCAATCAACGAAAGATACACGGTAGACAAGTTGGTGGATATTACTTGAAGGAAATTATAGAAAGACATGGCGTTCCTGTAGCTATAGTGTCAGATAGAGACCTGTTAGGTCACACACACTGTAGAAGGGGGTTGAATACAGTGTATACTACAATCAAATCAAATTAAGAACACAAGAATGAAACACATAATAATCTTATTAATAAAACATTATTACAATGGAACCGTTCTCTCTCAGTGATGAACAAATATCACGAGAGCTGCTAGGGTTACAATGAATAATATTCTCGATTAAGATAACACTTATAGTGTAAACCCTATGCTGTGTTTATATAGATACACAGTTACAAGATAATCTTCTAATTGATATCGAATATAAGTCTGTATCCTAAAATATATCAACTAGTTATCTTTTCTTCCAAGTATTCTATTCTTCATAGAATTCTTCTCCATGCATATCTCTTCTTGTGTTTGCCTTAATCTTCTTTCCTTCAATCAGCCGCCTTTCTTATCTGAAAGTCTTCTTAAGTCCTGATATTATCTCCTGATAAATATCTTCTGATATCTTAAGTTTTGATAACTTAAGTTCTGATATCTTAAGTTCTGACTTCAGTATAAGTACTGATTTCCAGTTAAGTCCTGATTTGTCCTGTTAGTTAAGATCTGAAAACTAAACATAAATCATTATTAGACATGGCATCAAAAATATATCTAACAATCTCCCCCAACTTGTAAATTAGCATAATATACAAGTTTAATAGATATTTGATGATGTCAAAAACATTAAGTACAAATGCATATGAGAATTTTACTAAGCAATTACAACTCATAGTCCTTGTAGCTTTTACCATCCTTAAAGTATGATATCAGCTTTAGCCTATTTATCCTTCAGAATTTAACAGCTGTAGTTCTTGACTTGGCTTCAGTGTGTGATCTCTTTAATGTCAGGAGTTGTTCTGAGATAGTTCTTCAACAGACTTCTTTCAACATATTCAACTTCATTCTGCATCCTCCTTTTTGCATCTTTAAGTTCAACTGTATCTTCACCTGTCTGGAAGATAGCAGCCCTGAGATCATTTATTTTTGCTTTCCTTATATCCTGATCTAATCTGATGACATAGGCTTTATTAGACTCTAGATTGAATACAAGTCCCTTATACCAAGAAATGTAGTGATTATTTTGGCGGTATTAGGCTTTATCTCAACTATATCACCATTATGAGCTCTGTACTTAGGATAATATGGCATGTCAGACTTTATAGAGTAAAGTTTCTTCTGCCTTTGAATATTAGATTTTAAGTAACTGGCAGCACCATCTGTTGATCTATTTTTCACTTGAAGTAGAAATAGCACATGTTGCAATTCTTCAAAATACTTCAAACGAGTAACATTCTTTCTAATCTGGAATACCCTCCCATCTGTCACGAAATATAACATGATATCTTCTTTTAGTACAGAGTGGTAGACCATTTGTACAGACTCCAGTTGATTCAATCTTTCAGGAGTTGTTCCTACTCCTGGTTTACTCAAAGAAGTAGGATCAGAGGTAATATTATTTACTCTCTTTTCTTTAGAACTACCCAATCCTGATTTGTCTCTAGCTTCCTTCCCTCTAATAACTCTTGCTTCAAAACCACTTGATATAGTCTTTAAAAGTTGAGTAGGTTGTTGAGCTTCAGTAAACCCAGGTAGTATAATTTTTGAAGGTTTAACATGAGCAATGTCAGAGGTTTCCTTTTCTTTATCTTCTGATATCAAGCCAACTTGAGCTCTGTCAGAGGTTGCTTGCTTCATTGTAATATTAGAATTTACTAAGTCCTGATTTTGAACAACATGAGCTATGTCAAAAGTTGTTTAAATATTCTTTTTTTCCAAAATCAGAGTAGTATCTTCATCATATTTTGCTTCCAGATCCATGATTGGGATATATACCTTTACAGGTTCATCAATTTTTGCTTTACCCTTGGATCTAGGATCAACTTTCACCTGTAATTTGGCTTTGGATTCAGATTTGATTGCCTCAGAGTTTGTCTTCTATTTAATCACAATGCCTTTAGGCCTAGGTGGTTTCTTTGCAATGACTTGAGCTTTTGACTTGGACTTGACATTTTCTGCTTTAAGTCTGGCTTCTTCTTCCTTCACACTTTCAATATCCATGCCTGGATTGTCCTTTAAGAATAGCCTTTTGGAAATCTCTTCATCAAGTTTCAAAGTTTGTTCACTAGAACTCATCCTTTTACCAGTATCAGAACTTATTCTTCTCCCAGCATCATAACTTGTTCTCTGTGTAGAAGTTCCTGCTTTCCTAGATGAAGAGCCTTTGCCTTGACCATGACCTCTACCCCTTTCAGAGTTTCCCTGGTCATCATTATCATCATCCTTACCCTTCAGTGGTTGATCAGTTTTGTATTTGGACTTAATCACTTTCTCCCCCTTTTTGGCATCATCAGGTAATAGGAGAGATAGAAGTAATTCCACTGAAGATTGGATTTCATTTAGTTGAACTTGTTGAGAAGCTTGATTCTTTAGTACTTCATCAATCTGAGCTTGCTGTTTCTCCTGAGCTTTCTCAATAGCCTCAACTCTGTTAAAGGTAGGCTTGAAAAACCTGTTCTTATCCAGTTTAACATTCATGTCTTGTTGAATCAGGGTTTCTTGAATTTTGTTCAACTTGGCTTGAGTTATTGAGTGTTGACCTTGAAGGTGCCTTGTACTCAATGCAGTAACTCTGGGCTGTGCTTTGAAATCATCATTCACCAGCATCTCATCAGCTTTAGCCAGGTGCTCAACAATAAATTTGCAGTAGGAACAAAATCAACTTTGTTCCATTCCTTGGTCCATTCTCTTCCTCATGGAGTTTCACTCCAAGGTACTGGTGCATCCTCTCTCACAAACTTTTTAATCAAATCATCTTTGTTAACTATTTATAGAGGTGCATGTCCTGAAGGACCAGCTGCATCAGCATTTTCATTTGTAGCAGCTTCACCAGTAATCAGCATTTGCAGCATCAGAACTTACAGAGCCTGCAGAATTAGCTTCCTCTGATAAAATGATACTGTGTGAGGCTATAGAGGTTTCAAAATCATCATCTAAGTTCTGATCAACATCCAAATTCTGATGCTCACCTAATATCTAATCTTCATCATCTAGATTCAGAAGAGGTGTTGTTGGAATATCTGCATTGAAATCAGCATCTAAAATTGGTGTTGTTGGTGGAGTTTGCTGAAGAATGGTTGGAGCTTCCAAATACAGAACCTCAGGCACAACGAAGTTGTGAATATCTATTTCAGCACTTGTACCTGGGTCTTCAGCATGTACTTGTTCAATGATAGGAGACACAGGAGGTTTAGACACTCTTTCTTGAGCAGTTTCTTCAACTTGAATTGGTGATAGTGGAGGTGTAGATGCAGTGGCTTCAGCACATTCTGGTTGTGTAGAAGGAAGGGATTCAATCACAATTGGCTCCTTTGAAATCAGATATTCCTGATCCCCTTCCTTAGCTGCTGCTTCCATATCCTCTGAATCTGATTCAACTGTGTCCCTGTTAGCTCTTTGTTTCTTCACTTTCTTCAAGGGTGGAGAGACTGTGGGAGCTTTGTCATCAGAATTTATCTTTCTAAGCCTTTTGGGGGGCCTAGAACTCCCAGTTTCCTGAACTTTCTGAGAAGAGACCTTCTCAGCTACTTTTGCAACAGGTTCTGATGTGTGAACCTGTGCCTCATCTTCTGCTTCATCTCTCAGAATAATCCTCCTTCTTTTCTGTTGTGTCTGAGGTACAGTCTTTGTCCTCTTTGCTCTAGAAGAAGAAGGCTTTACTGTAGTATGTGCTGATGGATGTTTAGCATGATTTGATGTGAGTGGTTGTTGAGTGACAGGAGTAGGTACGGATGGCTGTTGTGGGTTTTTGGGTTGGACATCAGGATATAGCAATGAATATGTAGCAGCATCAGCATTTACAAGGGCTTGCTTTACTGATAAAGGAATGCTAAGGGGTCTCAAAACTCCCTTCTTATTGTCAGTAGTGAAAAGATCAGTAAAAACCCTTTTTGCTAACCTAAATGGTTCTATGAGTTCACCTGCTAGTTTTGGTTCATCTGATTTACAGTAATCATAAATTAACTGACAGAACCTAGCAAAGTAAACTATATTCCTGTCCTCTTTCATTCTATCTCCTATAAAATATAACACAGTCTTTGCATAATCAAAATGAGCCTGGTTTAGGAGTACATACCCAATTTGTTGTGTCAGAATAGGAATGGCATCAAAATTTGAGCATTTGTTGGCAAACTTCTACGTGATGCAATCGAAGAAGAAGCTCTATTTCTTTCGAATATATGGGCGTTTGAGTTGACCCAACTTAGCCAAACTCCGTTCATACCCAAGATTAGCCATCATTTGTTGTAGCAAGGGCTCCTCCACAGCAGAACTGAATTGACATGATTCAGGTAGGTGTAGAGCTTTACGAACTGCTCCTGGAGTAACAACATACTCAACCTCATTTGCTGTAAATACGATGCTTTGAGTCCCATGCTTACCACCATCATCATAATGTCCAGTATGCCAGAATGTCAGAACTTGAGTTCCAGATATACTGGATGGCTGTGTCAATGCGAACCCAATTTCACTAAGAGATAAGAAATCCTGAATAAAATGAAATTCAGAAGGAGCTTCACTCTTAGTGAGAATGGCAGCATAGTTGTTGGGGACGAACTTTGCTCCATTAAAGATTATATCCTTGGGTGCCATTGAAAACTAGTGAGAATGTAGAATGCCTGAAAAGTGTTTGATAAAATGTCTATATTGTAAACCGTCAGAAAATATGAGAGAGTAAGAAAAAGAGAGAGAGTAAATATAATAGAAATGTAAATAAAAGATTTGAAAATCTTTTATCTATTTTACTTATACACCCCAGATTACAACAGTTATTGAGAAGTGGAAAAATGTTACACCTGTCAGGCATGCAACAGTTAAGACAGTAGTTAATGGGCACGGGAAATAAGTAATGATTACTATGCACCTGCAGTTTTTAAAAAAAAAATTGTTCCCACTAAATAAATGATTATGACTGTCTTTATCTCATGTAATCCAATATTCTGATAAAATATTACCGTTTAAGTATTGACGTAAAAATAAATCAAGGAAATAAATACTGCCACGTAAGCATCAGAACTTGATTATTATCAGAATTTAAAAGTCATCAGAATATGGCTTCTTTACTTAAAAAGTGAATGTTTATTTCTGTAATTCTTCACACAAATACTGATATGGTTTCAACAGAACTTAATCATCAAAACTTCCATCAGAACTTGTCCTCAGAATTTATGCAAATGACACTTAAACTGTTCATCTAAAACAACATTGATCACCACAGTAATTTTCATCATTCATATGGATTGTAAGTGTGTGCATTAAGCTAAATATCAGACAAAGAGTAAAGTCTGACTCACTTCAGTACATCTTAGAAATAAGGCATAACTAATAACTTTGCTTAAAATCTGTCATTAGTCTGAAGTCTACTCTAGAATGAGTTCATGCATGAGTCCACCTCAACTGTTTTGTGCTCATTTTATGCATCTTTTGAAATTTCTTTTTACAGTGGCTTCTCAGTATAAGTGAGTCACGATTGCTTATCATAATTTATGCTATTATCAGAGTATTTCTCCAGTAATCAGAGAATGTGAAAAGTCACCAAGAAAATTTTATTTTGCTTTTCTAATGCATATTACTTAATACCAGCAATGCACTTGGGTCTTCCCTTCCACATACATTTTTCTCTAGATCTCAAAGAACTACATGATATTTCTTTTCTTTTCTTTTTCTTTTGATAAGTGAGGCTTATCAGCACTTAGTACATCCATAAGATTTACTAACATCAGAACTTAACAGATAAGAAGCATCATTCTAATTTTTGTATTAGTAATAAGATACACAAAGTAAACCTAACCAAGCTTAATATCAGAATTTGCTTGTATTAAAAGATTTCCACATAAACAATTACTTCAAACATGGGATCTTTAGTATATTAAAGACTACTAGGTCAGCATCTAGCACAGTTATCCTCATTGGATTGAATAGTCACAGAAACACTCATATCACTGTCAAGTTTAGAAATTCACATCAGACAACAATCAGCACTTAAGTAAATTTCAATTTAAGCACAGATTAGATAAAGATATTAATATCTGTAAATACTGATCATAAAGTCTGATGTATCAGAACATAAACTAAACAAATTTAGAGAAAGAACCTGAAACCATTCCAAGTTCATTTACCAATCTTGTAAAAGTAGCTTCACATAGTGGTTTTGTGAAGATATCTGCTAGTTGTTGATCTGTTGGAACAAAATGCAATTCCACTGTACCTTCCATCACATGTTCCCTTATGAAATGGTACCTTATGCTGGTATGCTTTGTCATAAGTGCTGAACTAGATTACCTGTCATAGCAATAACACTTTGATTATCACAGTAAATAGGGATTTTAGAAAATTCTAACCCATAATCCAGTAACTGATTCTTCATCCCAAGAATCTGTACACAACAGCTTCCTGCAGCAATGTACTCTGCTTCCGCAATTGATGTGGAAATTGATTTTTGTTTCTTGCTAAATCAAGAAACTAATCTGCCTCCAAGAAATTGGCAGCTTCCACTTGTGCTTTTCCTGTCAATTTTGCACCCTGCAAAATCTGCATCTGAGTAACCTATTAGCTTAAAGTCTGATTTCCTAGGATACCACAATCCTAGATCAGATGTACCCTTAAGGTACTTGAAAATTCTTTTCACAGCTATTAAGTGAGGTTCTCTTGGATCTGCTTGAAATCTTGCACAAAGACAGGTAGCATACATGATTTCAGGTCTACTTGCAGTTAGATAGAGTAGTGAGCCAATCATACCTCTGTAATCAGTAATATCTACTGATGTACCAGTATCCTTATCCAATTTTATTGCAGTGGCCACAGGAGTGGATGCACTTGAACAGTCCTGCATTCCAAATTTCTTTAACAAATTTTTGGTGTACTTAAATTGACAAATAAAAGTTCCTTCTTCATTCTACTTAACTTGAAGGCCCGTAAAATAGCTAAGTTCTCCCATCATACTCATTTGATATCTTGACTGCATTAGCTTGGCAAACCTTTTACAAAGTCTGTCATTTGTAGAACCAAAAATGATATCATCAACATATATCTATACCAAAAGTAAGTCTTTTCCATGGTTGAGATAGAATAAGGTTTTATCAATAGTCCCTCTGTTAAATCCACTTTCCAGAAGAAACTGAGCTAATGTCTCATACCATGCTCTTGGAGCTTGCTTAAGGCCATAAAGTGCTTTATCAAGTCTGTAGACATGATGAGGAAATTTTGAATATACAAAACCTGGAGGTTGTTTAACATATACTTCTTCTTCCAATTCTCCATTAAGAAAATCACTTTTTACATCCATTTAAAAGACCGTAAACTTTTTGTGAGCAACATAAGCCAAAAATATCCTTATGGCTTCCAATCTAGCAACTGGTGCAAATGTTTCATCATAATCAATTCCCTCATGTTGAGAATATCCTTTTGCAACCAACCTTGCTTTATTCCTTGTTATTATGCCATCACTATCAGTTTTGTTTCTAAACACCCATTTGGTACCAACAACTGATCTGTTCTTTGGTCTTGGAACTAGGGTCCAGACTTTATTTCTTTCAAATTCATTTAACTCTTCCTGCATTGCTTGCACCCAATCAACATCTTGAAGATCTTCTTCCACTTTCTTTGGTTCAGCCTGAGAAAGAAAAGAATGATAGAGACATTCATTTGATGTTGTTGTTCTAGTTCTTATACCTGCTTCAGGATCTCCAATAATCAAGTCAGGTGTATGTGCTTTAGTCCACTTCCTTGCAGATGGAAGGTTTTCTCTAGAACTGGATGCTCCCCCATGATCCATGTTGTCTCCATCAACATTTTATGATGCTCCCCCTGAAATTATGTTCTCTGAGTTGGATTCTTCAGAATTTGGGTTTCTAGAATTATCAGAACTTGGCCCATCAGAACTTGATGAATCAGAACTTGAAGAGCCTGTTCTAGGTTCTGATGCTTCTTGAGATGTGGTTGGATCTTCAACATGCTCCCTCTGCACAGGTGCATTTTCCTTTGGCGTAGTCACCACAGTTTCAATAACACCAGAGTTTAACCCATCAGAGTTTGCAGTATCAGGATTTAGACTATCAGAATTTACAGAATCAGAATTTAAAGCTTCATTCTCAAATCTCAGCTGATCATGATCATTGAAATCTTCAAGTCCGGTAATCTTCTTATCATTAAAAGAGACATTGATAGATTCCATGATAACCCTTGTTCTTAAATTGTAGACTCTGAAGGCTTTTGTGGAAAGTGGATATCCAACAAAAATTCCTTCATCAGCTTTTAGATCAAATTTGGATAGCTGTTGAGGATGAGTCTTAAGAACAAAACACTTGCATCCAAATAAATGAAAGTACTTCAGATTTGGCTTCTTTTTCTTCACCATCTCATATGGTGTCTTTCCATGCTTGTTGATAAGTGTTGCATTCTGAGTAAACCAAGCAGTCTGCACAGCTTCAGCCCAAAAGTAGGTTGGTAACTTTGCTTCATCAAGCATAGTTCGTGCAACTTCAATAAGAGTTCTATTCTTTCTTTCAACAACTCTATTTTGATGTGGAGTTCCATGAGCAGAAAATTCCTGCTTGATTCCGTGGTCTTTGCAGAACTCTTCCATGATCAAATTCTTGAACTCAGTGCCATTATCACTTATGATTTTCACAGAGTCTTTAACCAATTTATCCAGTTGTTTAACATGATCAATCAAGATAGATGCAGTTTCACTTTTTGGGTGCAAGAAATACACCCATGTGTATCTGGTAAACTGATCTACTATGACCATAGCATATTCTTCTTTGCAATAGACATGACATTCACTGGACCAAATAGATCAACATGTAGTAGGTGATAAGGCTCAAAAATTGAAGATTCAATCTTGCTCTTGAATGAAGATTTTCTCTGTTTTGCCTTTTGACATGAATCACAAAGGCCATCAGGAGCAAATACTGATTTTGGCAGTCCTCTCACAAGATCTTTCTTGACTAGTTCATTTATATTATTAAAATTTAAATGAGAGAGTTTCTTGTCCCAATCCCAGCTTTCTTCAATTGATGCTCTACTTAACAGAAAGATTGCAGAACCATCAGAACTTGTTGAAAGCTTGGCTTCATAAATGTTACCATGCCTGTATCCCTTTAGAACAACTTTGCATGTAGATTTGCTTACAACTTCACAGTGTTCTTTAAATAAATTCACATGATAACCTCTGTTACAGATTTGACTAACACTCAGCAAATTATGTTTAAGTCCTGAGACTAGAGCTACTTCTTCAATGATGACATTCCCAAGATTGATATTGCCATATCCCAGAGTTTTTCCCATGTTGCCATCTCCATAAGAAACTCCTGGGCCAGCTTTCTCCACAAAGTCCGATAACAGGGCTTTATTTCCAGTCATATGTCCTGAACATCCACTGTCCAGAAATAGGATGTTTTTCCTTTTGCCCTGCAATTACAAAGACCACTAATGATTAGTTTTAAGGACCCATACTTGCTTGGATCCTTTGGCCTTATTAAGTTTGTTAACATTTGCAGCGGATTTAACATCAAAGTTTATGTTAACATTTTTCTTATCAGAATTTACAGTATCAGACTTTGCATCAGAACTTACACTAGAAGGAATATTGCTAACTTTCTTTAAAGAAGGTTTTATTTGATAATAATCATAGTATAAACTATGATATTCCTTACAAGTATAAATGGAATGCCATATACTACCACAATGAAAACAAGGATTTTGTAGCTTAAACCTAACAGACTGACTCTTAACTCCTGACTTAGAAGGTAAGGAGTTTATATTCTTATTCTTCCTGCAAAAAGAAGCCCAATGGTTAGAATTTCCACAGTTATAGAATTTATTTCTAGGAGCATTAGGAACAGGCATATAATTATTGCTTTTATTCACACCTTCCTTTCCATTCCTATTTTTACTAGGTGGTTTTACCTTGTTTACATTCTTAATCTCTTTCAGCTTATACTTAAGCTGCTTCTTTGTCATTAAGCCTTTGTTAACTTCAATTGGCTTATCCTGTTTCAATTTGTCAGAAGTTGACTCTGCCTTAACTTCTGTCTCAGTTTCTTTCATCTTTTCAGAATCAGACTTTACAGATTTAGCTACAAACTTAACAGGATTTAACTTTGACTTAGTAGTCTGTTTAACAATAATCACTTTTATCATCTCCATAACCTAAGCCCTCTTTGCAGTTTCCACTACTTAGTAAATTCAGAGTTGTTCAGCCAGAGTTAGTCCAAGTTCTGATAATCTCTCTGTCCTATTCTAACTCAGTTTTTAGAGATTGATTCAATTTTAACACTTCATCTCTAACATAAAAAGCATCATCTCTTTCTTTCTAAGTTTGATGGTACATAACTAACTCTTTTTTCTAAATAGTCATTCTTTTTCTTAAAAGCCAGATTTTCAGAAGTTAACCTATCACAAGTTAAAGTCTGGTCTATATAACTAATGAATATGGTTTTAAGATAAGATCTCAACTCAGTAATATCATCAGTATGAAAAGCATAAGTTGTTTGAGGTACCTTTAACTCAGCAGCTTCAGAACTGCTATCAGCATTTGCCATCAAGGCATAGTTCTCCTCATGTTTAGAATCTGAAGTGTCTGTCTAGCTTTTCTTCTTTGTGACAAGTGCCTTGCCTTTTTCACTATTTTCTTTCTTAGAATCAGGAGATATGTGGCCTTTCTCACCAAAATTGTAGCATTTAACATTTGAGTAATCTCCTCTGTCAGACTTTCCTGCTTTGCCTTCAGATTTTCTGAATCCCTTCTTATCAGAACTTCCACTTTTCCTGGAAAACTTCTTTCCCCTTCTGAATTTCCTGTAGGCTATCTTTGTGATACCCTTCACCATAAGAGCACACAATTTCATCATCTCTTCATCAGCATCCATCGTAGATAGACTTTCAGTTTCTGAATTGTAACGACCGAGGAATTACGCTTGTATTATATTATAATAATAATAAATTATGTGTATTATTATGTGATTAACTGTGTGGAGGCATTAAACCCTAATTGTTATGTGCTACGTGTTGTCCGTTTTGATCTGAACATGTTTCGGATATTTATTGAGTGTTTTATCGCGAGTTATATATATTATATCAAAACCTGTACAGCTCAAAACTATGTTTTAAAAGCCCGTATTTCAAACAAAATCATTGGCTCTGTTTTATTAAAAATGCCCTATACCGTATCGCTATTCTGAACCCCTAGACGTTTTACAAACTGACCTTTTTCGCGAAAAACGACTTTTTCGGACCCCTTCGGGTACCAAAAACCCCACAAAAATCACATTTTTATTTTTATATGATCATGAAATTATCATATATCATTTTTCTTTGTATTTTTGTATTTTTCACAATTTTTGGGAATTTTTAGTATTTATTTTGTATTTATTGGATATTTAAAAATTCATTATTAATACCCAAAATTTATAAAAATTGGGGCCAAATATTTTTATTAGGAGTGTAATTAGACCCTTAATTTTACTTAGGGGTATTATTTTCATAAATATAAATACCTGAATTATTATTAATTAAATCAGTTAATTACAATTAAAAATCAGAAAAAAAGAAAAAGAAAAAGAAAGGGAATTAGGGTTAGGGTTTGTGAAGAACAGAGCAGGAGGATCGAAGGCAATTTTGATCGTGATTCCGGCATCCAAATCGAACGTGTGAGTACTCGTTTTGAAGCTTGTGATCTGTACTTTCTGTTCATGTACTTATTTTCATTGATTATTGAGTTGATTTTTGATTAGTATTTTCGGGTTTTAATTTTGAATTCGGGTTTGAATTTCTAGTTGTTGTTTGATGTTATGGTTGTTAGAGACGATTAGATCGTCGATTTTGGAGTCGAACGACACCGGTTTCGTCGATTTTGGTTGTGGTTTGCGAGCTCGCCGGATTTTGACGTCGCCGCCGTCGTTCTTAATCTCCGGCTGTGTTCGACGAGGAAGAAGGACGGGGAAAGGCCAGGAAGCAGAAGGGGAGCATCGTTTTGTTGCTGTATGTCGAAAACGTAGAAGAAGCAAGTTGGAATTGACGTTTCGTCTCGCCGGAAGTTTCCGCCGGTGTCGGATTCTGGGGAAAGGGGCCGGTGTTCTTCGTGACCCGATTGGGTCGAAGACGACCCGGTTTCCAACCCGGAAACGACCCGGGTTTGATCCTTCAGAACCCAAATCCAGTTCCCTGATTGCGTTTTTGGGAAATTAATTATTTATTTATATTTTAGTATATTAAAATTAGTTTTTAGTAATTCTAAAAAAATTAAATAAAAATTAGCTTTGAATTCTGAAAATTAATATTATTAATTTCTAAATTATTTTATTAAATTATAAATTCGAATTTATTTATTTAATTAATTATTTAATTACTTATCTAATTATTTATTAATTATCTAATTAATTAATAATTGGGTAATTAATTAATAATTAGATAATTAATTAATAAATAAAGATTAGAAATAATTAAATAATACGATTAATAATTCGATAATTAGTTATTATTACGAGTAATGATTCGATAATTGAATTATTATTCGAGCGTTAGTTATTTGAATAATATTGTAATAATTATTCGTATCGTATAATTAGATATCCGTAATTAATTAATTAACGAATCGTACGAGTTTCAATAATAATCTAATAGATCGATAATTATGCGGGAATTGCGAGTGGCTCGTGAAGATACGAGTGATTAATCGTTAAGTAATCTGTAATTCGAATAATTCGTAGCTATTCGATAAATAGCGTATCAGTTAATTAAGTTGATTGATTATTTGTAAATAATCGATCTAATCGAATAAATATCGATAAGTTATAAATATTATAATAAATTGTGATTAATCCTAATAATTAGGGATTTATTATTTTAAATTATTAAATAAGTAATTATTAATTATTTATTAATTATTTATTTATTAAATATTTAAAAAGTGATTAATTATTTCGATAATTAATCACATAATTTTCAATAAATCGTAACTTCTTCGTTTTAACTCCAAAAATTATAAAAAAATTATTTTTGACTTTGATTTTTCTTAAATAACTATTTAAAAATTATTTTAGGATTTAAAAGGTTATAATAATTATTTATATTGAATAATAAATTGAATTATCAGTGTTTAATTCATAACAATTCAACCGTTAGTCCGATTTGAGTGAAACGAAGACCCCTAGACTCAGAAAAATGAGACGAATCTAATAAAAATAGTTGTAAGTTATAATTTCTTTTGAAAAAGAATGGTTGGTGATAATTGATAGTTCGAAGGTCCTAGTAGGGATATAATTAAGCCGAATAAATCCCGAAAAATTATAATAAAATCAGATACGACTAGTAATGCAGATATAAGTCCAGAATTGATTCTAAAAATAATTATAAATCTAGAAATTAATTGTGTGCTTTACATGTTACGTGTTATATGTGATTATGTGTATAAATGTGTTGTGTAAATATATGTATATATATATACGAGTCAGATAGAAACGCGTGGGTAGACTGATAAGGTTGCGTGATATCAATTCAAGATACACGTATGTAGTAAATTATCTAAACACCTATCTTTCTATGATTTGTTCAGTGTTAGCAAGGCAGAGCAAGCTAGGGTCAGAAGGCAGTAAGTTAAACCAGGTTAAGTACGCGCAAGGCAAGTTTTTCCCCTATTCTAAATTCAGAATAGTGATTTATAATTCCTTTCTATCGTATCAATTCTCTTTGATAATTATTGTTCATATACACTGTTACCCATTTATATCACTTGTTCCATTTCATTTAAATTCTTGATTTACCCAATTTATGGAATCCCTGTTCAGATTTCAATTCCTTTACCCTTGTTACATATACTCTGGTATATCCTGGTGTTGGGATATATCAATAGCATTCTGATTATTCCGGATGCTAAGCCTTGGACTGGATGGTTACTTTACGAGCTGGGTTTTACCCAGGTCATTAATTAATAGGCCATAGTTGCCTGAGTACTCCTAATGTTGGTTGGGTCTATGCAGTTGGGTATAGATTCGCACTATATTCTGACTGATCAGCAGATTATAGTGCATATGTTGGTTCTTGTTTCCAGTCTTATTCATTTGGCACTCGCCATCATGGGCAAATTATTATCATATACAGATACAGATGGTTATTCAAACCAGCAGCTTCTTGATTCATTTATTTTTCTCTCTTTATATATATATATTGTTGCAGGCTTGTTGAGCAATTTTGGCTCATCCCTTTTTATTATTACTCCTATTGTTTTACAGTTAAGGTAGAGAATGAAACCCATCAGGACCCGCGTAGTCAAGAAGCGAGTCAAGCAGCGGGACCCTCTTATACCAAGAGTGTTCCTTCCTATTCCCGAAGAGAGTTTTGAAGTGCCAGATCAGGTGTAGCAGGATAAGTAGTAATGTTGGGTTGAATAAAAGTTTTGTGTAGTTTGAATAAAAGATTATGTAGGGAAACTGTAGATAGAATAAAGTTTTGTAATAAAGAGAGTTCTTGAGACAGGTTTTATTTAGTTGGGTTTGTAATAAAGTGTAGTGCATGATTCTTGTTTCCAACCTCAAACCTTAAAAGATCCTGAGTAGTGATAGTTCGGGGTAATTATTATATTTATATTCCGCTTGTGCAGGTATAGTTGGTAATTGTTGTTAATAATGCCCCAAATCTATACCCCGGATTTGGAGGGTGTTATAGTTGGTATCCGAGCTTAGTTTTGACCTTGGAAAACAAGAATGTTAGGATTGAGATAAGATAGGAAAATAAGATAGGATGAGAGTGGGAGTGTTAGGACTGTTTGTCTATGTGATTAGAAGTTATGAGTTATAGGATTGTGATTTGATTGTTTTTGTGTTATTATTTTTATGTATATTAGATGGCTTCTTTATCATCATCTACGGAGAGGACCGAGACAGATCCAGTGGATGCACCGGTAGTAGCCCCAGTGTCAGAGCAGATCTTACCCCCATTGCCACCTGAGCCAGCACCAGAGATACCACTTCCCCCGGAGGTACCAGGTTTTGCAGATTATTTTCCATATGTTGAGCCAGAGATACCAGATATTCCACCATTAGATTTTCCGATGTTTGATATTCCTGATATGGTTGATCTTCCGCAGTGGGAGGATTTAGAGCCTCAGATTCCTATGCCACCAGTTGAGATTCCAGAGATGCCACCGATGGAGCCAGAGGCAGAGCCGCCTGTGTATGCGCCTATGGAGCAGCCTGTCTTATTTCCTGCCCCATTAGCCATTTATGCACCTGTTCCAGGAGTGTATCAGTTTCCTCAGCCAGAGTTTATGGATGAGATCGTAGTAGATGGACCATTACCTTCTCGAGGTTCCAGCACTGATCTTCATGAGCATCATACCGTGACTTACCAGCGCTTTCAGGCAGAGAGGGAGGAGAGGATTAGATGGCAGAACCAGTGTAGAGAGATCCTTGGATTGTATGAGACACAGACGGATGGTCCTGTCAGAGCATTACGACCGGATTATATACTGAGAGAGAGACTACATCATATTCACCGGGTTAGCTCGCAGCAGCTTACTGATTTGAGACAGCAGGATCTTAGTGCGGAGACAGCATATCGCAGAGCATTGGGACTTACCGAGGCAGTGCTAGAGGCAGTGCAGGAGGAGTTGAGCCACGTACCACCAGGATTTTGAGACCAGCAGGGCGATGAGTGTTGTATTATGTATATTTTGTAGATAGAGGCAGCATAGTATTGTATGACCAGTTTGTATGAGTGTAGCTACTGACTCTGACTGATAGTAGTAGCAGTACGACTGATTATATCATAGGATTTTGTATCAAGCACTGACACCTGTAGCTGGTGTTCTACCTATATATATATATATATATGAGATAATCTTTTGCACGTTTTCTTTATTTTATTTCCAGTCATTTAAGCATTTACATTTATTTCAGTACCATTGCATATTTACAAATGTAGTTTTATTTACGATCTTGTTGTAAAAAAAAAAAAAAAAAAAAAAAAAAAAAAAAAAAAAAAAAAAATTTTAACATATCATACTGTTTTATTTATTCAGTTATTTAATAAGTTATTTTCTTGAATCGACTGTTTTAATATATGTTTAATATACTGTTATTAAATAAGGTCCATTATTTATTTATCAGAAAAATGGCACCTAAGAGAAAAGCGCAGCCCGACTCATCGAATGGAAACACCGAGGGCCAAAACAATAATAGACAGATGGATCAGATGTTTAATCTCATGCAACAGCAGATGTTGATGATGCAACAACAAATGCAGCAACAGCAACAGCAGTTCCAGCAACAGATGTTACAGCAAGCCGCTCATCCAGGACATCAAATACCACCAGCAGCACCTACGACTACCTTCAAGCAATTTCAGTCGGTGAAGCCACCGGAATTTATGGGTTCCACAGATCCTACGAAAGCGAGAGCTTGGCTGAAAGAGATGGAAAAGGCTTTTTCGTTGGCAAAGGTCGAGGAAGAACAGAAGACAGATTTTGCTAGCTATTTTCTAAAAGGCGAAGCTAATTACTGGTGGGAATCAAAGAAAGCTTTGGAAGAAGGTGTGGTGAACTGGAACAGATTCACTGATCTTTTCTTGGAGAAATATTTTCCTCGTTTTATGAAGAACCAGATGGAGATCAAGTTCTTGGAGCTGAAACAAGACAACTTATCGGTTACGGATTATGAAACCAAGTTTACTGAGTTGGCAAGGTTTGTTCCAGAGCAGGTGGACACGGACGAGAAGCGGGCTAAGAGATTTCAGCAAGGATTAAAACCATGGATTCGTAGCAGGGTAGCTGTGTTTGAATTGACAACTTATACGGCTGTTGTTCAGAAAGCTATGATTATTGAAGGAGAAAGCGAAGCAGCTCAGAAAGAGAGAGGACCAGGGAATTTTCAGAATCGTTTCAACAAAAGGCCAGGATTTCAAGCTCGGGGAAAAGTACATTTCAAAAGGCCAGAGCAAAACAACCAGAGGATGGGTAATCGACTACCTGCCCCAACTCAGCAAAGGCTTATCCGACCGCCTATACCTGATTGCAGAACGTGTGGTAGAAAGCATACAGGAGTTTGCAACAAGCTAAATGTTACGTGTTTCAAGTGCAAGCAAAGGGGACACTATTCTGGAGAATGTCCAATGGGAAAAGCAGAAGTTACTTGTTTTCAATGTGGGAGAAAAGGGCATATCGCCAAAGACTGCAGAGGAATTGCAATGGCTGCCAGTATTCCAAGAATTTTAGCATTACCTCCACCTCCACTACCACAGCAAAATCAGCCCAGAGCAAGGACTTTCAACATGTCAATGAAGGAAGCGGTACAGAATCCGAATGTGGTTGCAGGTACACTTCCTGTAAATTCCGTAAATGCTTTGGTATTGATTGATTCAGGAGCTACTAGATCTTTTATTTCTGAAGCTTTTATCTCTAAGATAGATTGTGAAATTCAGTGGTTGGATGAAGTGTTAGTCATAAAATTAGCGAATAATGATCAGGTTGCAGTAGATCGAGTATGTCCGAGCTGTGATATTGAGATAGGGAGATGTCATTTTTCAGTTGATTTGATACCTTTTAGGTTAGGGGAGTTTGATATTATTTTAGGAATGGATTGGCTGTCTAGTAATAATGCTCAAATTGACTGTGCGAATAAGAGAGTGAAATTGCAAACTGAAGAAAAGGAAACGGTAATATTTAAAGGTGAGAAGCAAAAGCAGAGATTCTATCAATAATGCAGACGAGAAGATTGCTACGTCAAGGATGTCAAGCTTATTTAGCCTATGTACGGGAGGTTGATAAGGGAGATTTGAAGATTGAAGATATTCTTGTAGTTTGTGAATTTCTTGATGTTTTTCCGGACGAATTACCAGGACTTCCACCAGATCGAGAAATCGAGTTCACTATTGACTTGCCGCCAGGGACTGAACCAATTTCGAAAGCTCCATATAGAATGGCACCTGTTGAAATGAGGGAATTAGCAAAGCAGTTGCAAGAACTTCTTGACAAAGGAATTATAAGGCCAAGTGTATCCCCATGGGGTGCGCCAGTATTGTTCGTGAAAAAGAAGGATGGTAGTATGCGACTGTGTATTGACTATCGTGAGCTGAACAAGTTAACTATCAAGAATAAATATCCTTTACCTCGCATTGATGATTTATTTGATCAACTAAAAGGAGCAGCATGGTTTTCGAAAATCGACTTACGATCAGGCTATCATCAGTTAAAGATCAAGGCCGAAGATATTCCAAAGACAGCGTTTAGAACAAGGTACGGACACTATGAATTTCTTGTAATGGCTTTTGGATTGACGAATGCACCTGCAGCGTTTATGGATTTGATGAATCGAATATTCAAGAAGTATTTGGATAAGTTTATCATTATATTTATTGATGACATCTTGATCTATTCAAAGACGGAAGAAGAGCATGCAGCGCATTTAAGAACGACATTGGAAATATTACGGAAGGAGCAGCTTTATGCAAAATTTTCCAAGTGCGAATTTTGGTTGAAAGAAGTGCAGTTTTTAGGGCACATCATCAGCAGAGAAGGCATACAAGTTGATCCAGCAAAGATTGAAGCTGTGTTGAATTGGGAAAGACCAAAGACGCCGACAGAGGTTCGAAGTTTCTTAGGTTTGGCAGGATATTATCGAAGATTTGTCAAAGATTTTGCAAAGATAGCTACACCGCTGACCAAGTTAACTCGACAAAGTGAAAAGTTCGAATGGAATAGTAAGTGTGAAGAAAGTTTTCAAGAGTTGAAGAATCGGTTGGTGACGGCACCAGTATTAGTATTGCCAGACGAGCAAGGAAATTTTGTTATCTATAGTGACGCTTCATATCGTGGTTTAGGATGTGTATTGATGCAACATGGTAACGTCATTGCCTATGCGTCGAGACAACTTAAACCCCATGAACAGAAATATCCTACGCATGATCTGGAATTAGCAGCAATTGTTTTTGCATTGAAGCTTTGGAGACATTATCTGTATGGTGAAAAATGTGAAATCTACACGGATCATAAAAGTCTGAAGTATATCTTCACGCAAAAGGAACTAAACATGCGACAACGTCGATGGCTGGAATTGATTAAAGATTACGATGTTACAATCAGTTATCATCCAGGAAAAGCAAATGTTGTAGCGGATGCGCTAAGCAGAAAGGAAAGATTAAATCGGTTAACTTCATGCGAAGAATTGGCCAGGGAATTCGATAAATTGGAAATCGAAATTCGTATTTCCGATGAATCTGCAGAAACTATCTACGCTATGACTTTCCAACCAGAATTGCTGGAAAAGATTCGCCGTTGTCAAGAAGAAGTGATGAGTCAAGACGACAACTTAACAGGAGAAGAGATTACAACTCAGAAAGATAATGAGGGAATTTTACGTTTTGTGTCAAGAATCTGGATCCCTAACGTGGCAGAATTAAAAGAAGAAGTTATGCGAGATGCGCACAATTCGAAGTATTCCATTCATCCAGGAAGCACAAAAATGTATCGCGATTTGAAGGAAAACTTTTGGTGGCCGAATATGAAGAAGGAGATAGCAGAATGGGTGAGTAAATGTTACACATGCCAGCGAGTTAAAGCGGAACACCAACGACCGAGTGGGTTATTGCAACCATTAGACATTCCAGAATGGAAATGGGAACATCTAGCGATGGATTTTGTGGTAGGTCTACCGAAGACTAGGGCAAATCATGATGCGATATGGGTAATCATTGACAGACTTACGAAGTCGGCACATTTTCTACCAATTAATGAAAGATTTTCGCTCGACAAATTAGTGCACATATATCTCAAAGAAATTGTGATGCGTCATGGAGTACCAGTATCGATTGTATCGGATCGAGATCCTCGTTTCAATTCAAGATTTTGGAGACAATTCCAAGAATGTCTAGGAACGAAGTTGAATATGAGTACAGCTTATCATCCGCAAACTGACGGCCAAAGTGAAAGGACAATTCAAACAATTGAAGACATGCTACGAGTTTGTGCAATCGATTTTGAAGGCAGTTGGGATGAACATTTACCCCTAGTGGAATTTTCTTATAATAATAGCTATCACGCCAGTATTGGAATGCCACCGTATGAAGCATTATATGGGAGGAAATGCAGATCACCCGTGCACTGGGATGAAGTTGGAGAACGCAAGATTTTGGGTCCAGAATTAATTCAGCAGACAAAAGAAAAGATTAATCTTATTCGGAAACGAATCGAGGCAGCACAAAACAGACAAAGCAGATATGCAAACCAAGCCAGGAAGAATATGGACTATCAGGAAGGAGAACATGTATTGCTCAAAATATCGCCATGGAAAGGATTGACCAGATTTGGCAATAAAGGGAAATTGAAGCCACGATACGTTGGACCATTTGAGATTTTGAAGAAAATTGGGAAGGTTGCGTACGAGTTAGCTCTACCACCCCATATGCAGCACATTCACAACGTATTTCATGTATCTATGCTTAAGAGGTATAATCCTGATACAAGGCATGTAATAGAGTATGAACCAGTAGAACTTCAGGCAGATTTGTCATATGTAGAACAGCCAATAAGAATTCTAGATAGGCAAGAGAGGGTATTAAGAAATAAGTCTGTGTCATTAGTGAGAGTTTTATGGAGAAACCCAGTGGTTGAAGAATCAACCTGGGAGCTTGAAAGTGAAATGCTAGAAAAGTATCCTCAGTTATTTACATAATTAGATTCTGAGGACAGAATCTTGTTAAGGGGGGGAGAATGTAACGACCGAGGAATTACGCTTGTATTATATTATAATAATAATAAATTATGTGTATTATTATGTGATTAACTGTGTGGAGGCATTAAACCCTAATTGTTATGTGCTACGTGTTGTCCGTTTTGATCTGAACATGTTTCAGATATTTATTGAGTGTTTTATCGCGAGTTATATATATTATATCAAAACCTGTACAGCTCAAAACTATGTTTTAAAAGCCCGTATTTCAAACAAAATCATTGGCTCTGTTTTATTAAAAATGCCCTATACCGTATCGCTATTCTGAACCCCTAGACGTTTTACAAACTGACCTTTTTCGCGAAAAACGATTTTTCCGGACCCCTTCGGGTACCAAAAACCCCACAAAAATCACATTTTTATTTTTATATGATCATGAAATTATCATATATCATTTTTCTTTGTATTTTTGTATTTTTCACAATTTTTGGGAATTTTTAGTATTTATTTTGTATTTATTGGATATTTAAAAATTCATTATTAATACCCAAAATTTATAAAAATTGGGGCCAAATATTTTTATTAGGAGTGTAATTAGACCCTTAATTTTACTTAGGGGTATTATTTTCATAAATATAAATACCTGAATTATTATTAATTAAATCAGTTAATTACAATTAAAAATCAGAAAAAAAAAAAAAGAAAAAGAAAGGGAATTAGGGTTAGGGTTTGTGAAGAACAGAGCAGGAGGATCGAAGGCAATTTTGATCGTGATTCCGGCATCCAAATCGAACGTGTGAGTACTCGTTTTGAAGCTTGTGATCTGTACTTTCTGTTCATGTACTTATTTTCATTGATTATTGAGTTGATTTTTGATTAGTATTTTCGGGTTTTAATTTTGAATTCGGGTTTGAATTTCTAGTTGTTGTTGGATGTTATGGTTGTTAGAGACGATTAGATCGTCGATTTTGGAGTCGAACGACACCGGTTTCGTCGATTTTGGTTGTGGTTTGCGAGCTCGCCGGATTTTGACGTCGCCGCCGTCGTTCTTAATCTCCGGCTGTGTTCGACGAGGAAGAAGGACGGGGAAAGGCCAGGAAGCAGAAGGGGAGCATCGTTTTGTTGCTGTATGTCAAAAACGTAGAAGAAGCAAGTTGGAATTGACGTTTCGTCTCGCCGGAAGTTTCCGCCGGTGTCGGATTCTGGGGAAAGGGGCCGGTGTTCTTCGTGACCCGATTGGGTCGAAGACGACCCGGTTTCCAACCCGGAAACGACCCGGGTTTGATCCTTCAGAACCCAAATCCAGTTCCCTGATTGCGTTTTTGGGAAATTAATTATTTATTTATATTTTAGTATATTAAAATTAGTTTTTAGTAATTCTAAAAAAAAATTAAATAAAAATTAGCTTTGAATTCTGAAAATTAATATTATTAATTTCTAAATTATTTTATTAAATTATAAATTCGAATTTATTTATTTATTTAATTAATTATTTAATTACTTATCTAATTATTTATTAATTATCTAATTAATTAATAATTGGGTAATTAATTAATAATTAGATAATTAATTAATAAATAAAGATTAGAAATAATTAAATAATACGATTAATAATTCGATAATTAGTTATTATTACGAGTAATGATTCGATAATTGAATTATTATTCGAGCGTTAGTTATTTGAATAATATTGTAATAATTATTCGTATCGTATAATTAGATATCCGTAATTAATTAATTAACGAATCGTACGAGTTTCAATAATAATCTAATAGATCGATAATTATGCGGGAATTGCGAGTAGCTCGTGAAGATACGAGTGATTAATCGTTAAGTAATCTGTAATTCGAATAATTCGTAGCTATTCGATAAATAGCGTATCAGTTAATTAAGTTGATTGATTATTTGTAAATAATCGATCTAATCGAATAAATATCGATAAGTTATAAATATTATAATAAATTGTGATTAATCCTAATAATTAGGGATTTATTATTTTAAATTATTAAATAAGTAATTATTAATTATTTATTAATTATTTATTTATTAAATATTTAAAAAGTGATTAATTATTTCGATAATTAATCACATAATTTTCAATAAATCGTAACTTCTTCGTTTTAACTCCAAAAATTATAAAAAAATTATTTTTGACTTTGATTTTTCTTAAATAACTATTTAAAAATTATTTTAGGATTTAAAAGGTTATAATAATTATTTATATTGAATAATAAATTGAATTATCAGTGTTTAATTCATAACAATTCAACCGTTAGTCCGATTTGAGTGAAACGAAGACCCCTAGACTCAGAAAAATGAGACGAATCTAATAAAAATAGTTGTAAGTTATAATTTCTTTTGAAAAAGAATGGTTGGTGATAATTGATAGTTCGAAGGTCCTAGTAGGGATATAATTAAGCCGAATAAATCCCGAAAAATTATAATAAAATCAAATTCGACTAGTAATGTAGGTATAAGCCTAGAATTGATTCTAAAAATAATTATAAATCTAGAAATTAATTATGTGCTTTACGTGTTACGTGTTATATGTGATTATGTGTATAAATGTGTTGTGTAAATATATGTATATATATATATATATGCGAGTCAGATAGAAACGCATGGGTAGACTGATAAGGTTGCGTGATATCAATTCAAGATACACGTATGTAGTAAATTATCTAAACACCTATCTTTCTATGATTTGTTCAGTGTTAGCAAGGCAGAGCAAGCTAGGGTCAGAAGGCAGTAAGTTAAATCAGGTTAAGTACGCGCAAGGCAAGTTTTTCCCCTATTCTAAATTCAGAATAGTGATTTATAATTCCTTTCTATCGTATCAATTCTCTTTGATAATTATTGTTCATATACACTGTTACCCATTTATATCACTTGTTCCATTTCATTTAAATTCTTGATTTACCCAATTTATGGAATTCTTGTTCATATTTCAATTCCTTTACCCTTGTTACATATAGTCTGGTATATCCTGGTGTTAGGATATATCAATAGCATTCCGATTATTCCGGATGCTAAGCCTTGGACTGGATGGTTACTTTACGAGCTGGGTTTTACCCAGGTCATTAATTAATAGGCCATAGTTGCCTGAGTACTCCTAATGTTGGTTGGGTCTATGCAGTTGGGTATAGATTCGCACTATATTCTGACTGATCAGCAGATTATAGTGCATATGTTGGTTCTTGTTTCCAGTCTTATTCATTTGGCACTCGCCATCATGGGCAAATTATTATCATATACAGATACAGATGATTATTCAAACCAGCAGCTTCTTGGTTCATTTATTTTTCTCTCTTTATATATATATATTGTTGCAGGCTTGTTGAGCAATTTTGGGCTCATCCCTTTTTATTGTTACTCCTATTGTTTTACAGTTAAGGTAGAGAATGAAACCCATCAGGACCCGCGTAGTCAAGAAGCGAGTCAAGCAGCGGGACCCTCTTATACCAAGAGTGTTCCTTCCTATTCCCGAAGAGAGTTTTGAAGTGCCAGATCAGGTGTAGCAGGATAAGTAGTAATGTTGGGTTGAATAAAAGTTTTGTGTAGTTTGAATAAAAGATTATGTAGGGAAACTGTAGATAGAATAAAGTTTTGTAATAAAGAGAGTTCTTGAGACAGGTTTTATTTAGTTGGGTTTGTAATAAAGTGTAGTGCATGATTCTTGTTTCCAACCTCAAACCTTAAAAGATCCTGAGTAGTGATAGTTCGGGGTAATTATTATATTTATATTCCGCTTGTGCAGGTATAGTTGGTAATTGTTGTTAATAATGCCCCAAATCTATACCCCGGATTTGGAGGGTGTTATAGTAAAAACAGTGCGATGTTTAAATAAATCCTTTTAAAATAATTTTAAAATTTTGAAAACATAAAGGGTACAACATGATTATAAATAAAACAACTTTTTAAAATATACAACAGTAAAACAGTAAAATAAATGTAAATGCTTAAATGACTGAAAAAATAAAAAAAAAGAAAACGTGAAAAGGTTCATCATATATATAGGTAGGACACCAGCTGCAGGTGTTAACGCTTGATATAAAAGTCTATAATATGTCAATCGTACTTCTACTGCTATCAGTCAAAACTAGTAGCTACACTCATACAACCTAGTCATACAATACTACGCTGCATCTATCTACATATAATATACAAGATACAACACTCCACTGTCTGCTGAGATCAGAATCCCGGTGGTAGACGGCTCAGCTCCTCTTGCTAAGCCTTTAATACTGCCTCTGTGAGTCTCATTGCCCTGCGATATGCTGCCTCTGTACATATGTCCTGCTGCCTCAAGTCAATAAGCTCTTGAGAACCAGCCCTATAGATCTAGCGTAGTCTCTCTCTCAAGATGTAGTCTGGTCGTAGTGCTCGAACTGGACCGTCCTCCTATGTCTCAAACAACCCAAGAATCTCCCTACACTGATCTTTCCATCTGACCCTCTCCTCTCTCTCTGACTGGTACCGCTGATATGGAACCGTGCGAGGCTCGCGAAGATCTGTACGGGAACCTCGAGAAGGCAATGTTAATGGCTGATCAACCACTACCTCATCCATAAACTTTGGCTGCGGAAACTGGTATACCCCGGGCACAGGGGCATAGACAGCTAGCGGTGCAGGAAACAAAAGAGGCTGCTCCTAGGGTGAATATACCGGTGGCTCTAACTCTGGCTCCATCTGGGGAATCACTGGAATCTCAGGCTGTGGCATGGGAATATATGGCTCTAAGTCCTCCCACTGTGGAATGTCAACCATATAAGGAACATCAAACATCGGGAACTCTAATGGTGGAAAATCAGGTATCTCCGGCTCAAAATAAAGAAAGTAATCAATAAAATCTAGTACCTCTGGGGCAAGCAACTGATCTGGCACCGGACCCTGTGGTAGAGGTGGAGGTGGTGGTAATGGAGGAAAAACCTGCAGTGATGCTGGGGCTAGTACTGGTGCTGCTACTGGGTCTGACTCAGTCCGCTCCGCAGATGACGCTGAAGAAGCCATCTAATATACACAACAATAATAATGTAAGAACAATCAAATCACAATCCTAGATCTCATAACTTCTAATCACATAAACAAACAATCCTAACATTCTTACTTCTTATCTATATGATCTTCCTATCTTATCTTATTTCTAATGTTCTTATTTTCAAGTGTCAAAACCTATGCTCTGGTGCCAACGTAACACCCTCCAAACCCGGGATATAGATTTGGGGCATTACTAATATTAACTACTCACTAATCTTGCACAAGAGGAATATAAATAAGATAATTATCCCGAACTACTACTACTCAGGATCTTTTAAGGTTAAGATTTGAAAATAAGAACGACACACAAACTTTATTTCAAACCAGTTTAAAAATAATCTGTCTCAAGAACCCTCTTTGTTACAAAACTTTATTCTATTTACATCTCATACTAACCAACTTTTATTCAACTCATCACTATTACTTATCCTGTTACACCTGATCTGGTAGCTCAAAACTCTCTTATGAGATAGGGATGAACACTCCTGGTATAAGAGGGTCCCGCCGCTTGACTCGCTTCTTGACTATGCGGGTTCTGATGGGTTTCATTCTCTACCTTAACTGAAAAATAATAGGAATAACAATAAAAGGGGATGAGCCAAAATTGCTCAACAAGCCTGCAACAATATATGTATATAGTGTAAAGGAGAAGAATAAATGAATCGGTAAGCTGTTGGTTTGAACAACCATCTGTTTCTGTAAAGAATAACAATTTGCCAATACTGGCGAGTGCCAAATGAACAAGACTGGAAACAAGAACCAACATATGCACTATAACCTGCTGATTAGTCAGGATACAGTGCGGATCTATACCCAACTGCATAGACCCAACCAACATAAGGAGTACTCAGGCAACTATGGCCTATTAATTAAAGGTCTGGGGTAAAACCCAGCCCGTATTATAACCATCCAGTCCAAAGCTTAGCCTCCAGAACATTCAGAATGCTTTTGATGTATCCAAACATCAGGATATATCATAGTATATGTAACAAGGGTAAAAGTATTGGAATATGGATAGATGAGTCAATAAATTAGGAGAAATCAAGAATCGAAATGAAATAGAAACAAGAATCATTAATTGTGTAACAGTGTATATGAACAAGAATTATTAAAGTGTAATTGATATAGAAAGTGGGGTATATTTCACTATTCTGAACTTAGAATAGGGGAAAAACTTGCCTTGCGCGTACTTAACCTCGTATGACTCACCACCTTCCGTTTCCTGTTTGATTCGCCTTGCGGATATAGAATCTATCATGGAAAGATAGTCGTTTAGATAACTTACTTTATACGCGTATCTTGAATTGATACCACGTAACCCTAATAATCTACCCATACGTTTCTATCTGACTCGCATATCTAAACATATAATTGTATAGCACATAATGTTCATATAGTCATGTAAAACACATAACACATAAGGCACATAATTGATTTCAACCTCATAATTATTTTTAGAATCGATACTAGACTCATACCCGTATTAGCTAACCCTATTTAATTTTATTTATATTTTTTCGGGATTTATTTGACTCGATTCTACCCATATTAGGGCTTATAAACAATTAACTATCATAAGACCACTCTTTTTCGGAAGAAATTATGACTTACAATTATTTTTATTGAATTCGTTTCATTTCTCCGAGTCTAAGGGTCTCCGTTTCACTCAAATCGGACTAACGGTTTAATTACTACGAATTAAACAAGATTTAATTAATTAATAATCAATTATAAATAATTAATTATAATTAAATAATCCTTAATTATATTTTTAAATAACAATTTAATATTTATTGCATTTTAAAATAATTAATCCTTAATTATTAGGATTAATTACAATTTATTACAATTATTTATAAATTATTATCAATTATCCGATTAGATCGACAATTTATAAATAAATAATCGATACGAATAATTATTATGACACTCTTCGAATAAATAAATTATCATTCGAATAATAATTCAACACATCGATCGACTACTCGGATCACTACGAGTTACTCACATTGTTCGACTAATTAACGAATTATTATCATATTATTCGATTATTTTTAATCATATTTATTAATTAATTACTTAATTATTGAATAATAGATAAATAACTAAATTATTAAATAAATAATTAAATGATTAAATAAATAATGATTTTCAAATTTCTAAATTAATAAAATAATTCAGAAATTATTCATAATATTTTTCAGAATTTAAAACTAATTTTTATTTGATTTTTAGAATTATTAAAACTGATTTTCTGATTTACTAATATATAATTAAATAAAAACACAATTCAGGGAATTGGTTTCAGGTTTTGGGGATCAAACCCAGGTCATTTCCCCGGTCGAAACCGGGTCGACTCGGGTCGCTCAAGAACACGCCGGCCGGTTGCCCAGAATCCGGCACCGGCGGCCCTTTTCCGGCGAGACAGAAATGCGGCTAACGACAACGAACCCAACGATTTCTACTTCGTTCCTCTTGTAGCTTCGTTTGCCTTCGTTCCCAGGCCTCCCCCTTCGTCCTTCTTCCTGGTCGAACACAGTCGGAGAACGAAAAACGGCGGCGGCGACGCCGTCTCTGGCGACCTCAAAATCAACGCCGAACTCGATGAAACCAGTGTTAATCGACTCTAATTTCAACGATCTATATATTCCCATCAACAAAATCATCAATCGATTACACAAACACCAAACCCGAATTCACAAATTAAACCCGAAAATACGAATTCCAAATCGATTCAACAAACAGCAAAAATAGTTACATAATCATAAACTACAATTCACAAGCTTCAAAACAATTACTTACATGTTTGATTTGGTTAACATAATCACCTTCAAATCTGTGATTGAATTCCTTGAGTGTTCTTCACCAACAACCCTAGTTCTTGATTTTCTGATTTTTTATAATTAATTAGTAATTAATTAATATAAATTAGGCTATTTATATGAAAAATAATACCCCTAAATAAAATTAAGGGGCTGATTATACATCTAATAAAAATATTTGGCCCCAATTTTTATAATTTTTGGGTATTAATAATGAATTTTTAAATATTCAATAAATACAAAATTAATGCTAAAAATTCCCAAAAATTATGAATATTACAAAAATACAAAGAAAAATGATGTATGATAATTTCATGATCATATAAAAATAAAAACGTGATTTTTGTGGGGCTTTTGGCACCCGAAAGGGTCCGGAAAAGTCGTTTTTCGCGAAAAAGGTAAATTTGTAAAACGTCTAGGGGTTCAGAATAGCGATATGGTATATGTCATTTTTGGCAAAATAGGACCAATATTTTTGTTTGAAATACGGGCTTTTAAAACACTGTTGAGCTGTACGGGCTTTGATATATAACATATAACTTATGATAAAACACTCAATAAATATCCAAATCACATTCAGATCAAAACAGACAACACGTAGCACATAGCAATTAGGGTTTAATGACTCAACACATTTAATCATATAATAATACACATAATTTATCTTTATTATGATATAATACAAGCGAAATTTTTTCGGTCGTTATACTGAGTCTCTGGGATCTTTGAAGAAAGCTATGGACCTTCCAAGTAGTTTCTTTTCATCTGGCGTAGGGGTTTCATACATTAGGTCCAATGGATTTTTGTCTGAATTCTTTTGATAATTTCTCTTGGGTTTAAAATTCACATTGGCCTTTGGAGATTTAATAGATGAGGGTTGACCTCTTTCCATGTTCCCTAAGCTCATTTCATTTGCTGAAATTTGCCTCAAATGAGAAAAATGAGAGAAGACTTTGTCTTGCTTCTCAATTGGACCAAACTTCTTCTTGATATTTTCATCAAGCTTCTTACATTTTTCATCAGTTTCAACTCAGCTGTTGATACATCAAGCTTCTTCCATTTGTCATTTAATTCCAACTTAGCTGCTACTATCTTGATCTGATCAATGTTGTCAAGAGCTAGTGACTTAGAAAAAGCAATTGCTGGAACAATCACCTTGCTAACTTGTATGTTGAGCACTTTCTCCCCCTCACTAGATGACTCTCCTTGACTAACTGGAATGATAAAGTCTTTCTCCCCTTTTTTTAGCATCAAGTTGAGTGGAGGTTGAGGTTCGTGCAGCCACCAACTGTTGTAGCAGACTTGTTTGAGTTTCCTGATTTTCAAGTATCTTGGCCATTGATACCTCCACCTTTGTCAATCTTGTGTTCATGGCCTCAACTTTTCTGTTCAAATCAACTTCCTTTCTCATCTTTTGAGCTATCTATGTCATTGTTGTTCCTGGAAGCCTAGCATCCAAACTTGCAACAAAGTCCTTCTTAATTTCACTGATTTCATTCTTGATGGTATCCACATCCTGACTTTGTTGGAGAGCTTGAATTTTGTGCAATTGTAGAGATTCCAGGTGAGATTTAAGTAAACTTTTGGTGCTAGCCCTAGTAGATGCTTGAATTGCCGTTTGGGTATCATGAATAAGCTTGAATAGTGTGGATTGGAGATGTGGATAAGAGCATTCCTTGTGCAACATCCATGATGGAGTTTCTGCATCTCCCCCTATGCTCATGCCTTCTGATATCTTCATCTCCACCATCATCCCCAAATGATTCTTCAGCATATTCAAAATCATCACCAGCTGTGGAGGGCATGGCAGTGATTGCATCCCTGGCCCTCTGCATGGAGGCAGTTGTATGCACCAAATTGAGAATTCTCTCTGAAGCCACATTGTCCTGTTCAGCTAAGACTTGATAAGCTGGAATAGGTTGAGTAAATGCCTCAACTTCATAAGAAACAGAGTCTAAGACAACCTGATAATCTTGCTGAAATAGCTGTTTCTTTTCAGCCTCATTGGCATCCCTTAACTCACTAATAATGGGCTCTTCACATTCTTCTGTACCTGTTTTTCTCTCATATTCTCTCTGTTTTTACATCAAGGGCTCCGCTTGGCTCCCCACCCTCACACTCTCACCTTCACCTACTGAGGTGGGACTTCACTTACTCACTTTTGCCAAGCTAGAAGAAATAACTTACAAATTTTCACTCTTTTCCTCTCCTTTTGCCTGAGAGCAACTCAGCCTCTCACTCTGTTCACTCCCTTCCCTCAATCCTAAGAGTGATTGTACAACTACTAGATCATCTGCACTTGTAACAATAGTTGAAATTTGAGGTGGTGCAGTGATATTCAACCGATGAGAGACATCCGTCGAGGTAGTAGTTGAGAGTTTCAACGGATGACTACTGTTAACAACATCCGTCAAGATACAATCACTAGTCGATGAATGAACAATATCCTTCGAGATAATAGAAATGACAGAGTTTGGAGTAGAGACTACTGTAGAATATGTGGTGATTGATTTGAGATTTTGAACAGATTTTCCAGTAGAATCAGAAAGAAATGGCAAGTGAGCCAACAAATCATCTAAAAGATGATGCTCACTTGTTGTAGATTTTGGCTTCTCCATGAGTGTTAAAGATGGAGAATCAGGAATTGATGTGTGAATCATGTCCACATCCAAAGAATTTTTAGGTGAGTTTGGTGTGTGAGGTGCTTCTATTATTAAAGATTTTGGCTATGACTCCATATTTACAGGAGTCACATCAACCTGACTTTGAGAAGGTGTTGTAACTGAGTCTTTGACTGCAGTTTGCACAGTGTGTGCTCTCTGTGTATCCCCAAGTGTTTTGGATTTCTTATTTCTATCATAAGTTTGGGGTGAGCTTGTGTCTCTAACCCTCTTGGCCTGTGCTCTTGGTTGAGAGCTTATTTCAATAGTAACATCCTTTTGGGAGGATGAAACTAGTAATGAGCTTATATCCTTATTAAGCACTACAGTTTATTGGGAAACTGCAGTGTGGCTAGGCTGGGTTACACACACCTCTCCCTCCTTATTCTTAGAGCTTCTTTTATGTTCACCCTATCTCTCACTAGACTTACTTCCCTTCATACTCCCCTCTTGGTTCTTAGTGGATATTACAACTAGCTTCTTTTGAGAGAAACTAGGGGGGCTTTCTTTGACTTGGATTTTGAAATTCTTGGTTTTTTAGCTTGGGTAGGCACTTGTTTGGTCACTGTCACAGGTTCCATGGCCACAGTTGATTGCAAAGAAATAGATGGTTGAGAAGTAGTAGGGGCAAAAGTATTTACCTCGCTTACCTGAGGTTGTTCCGTGATTGGCATGTAAACAAGGGGAACATCCTTGTGGTGATTTGCCCTGTTCAACTCAACAATAATTCTTCTCTCTTGGACCCAACAATCTTACTTCTTTGTTGGGTTCTCAATTGAGAGATCCTTAGAAACAAAATTAGCTAACATCATAAAGAATCTAGCATAATAGATGTTCTTAGACCTCTTCTTTATATATCCTAACTTACTCCCTAATTCATACATGACATAATTACTGAAATTGAAATAATTATCACTAAGAAGCATATAAAGCATGTTAACCAGTGAATAAGTAACAACATCAAAATTACTGACTTTTCCTGGAAAAACACTTTGATAAAAGAATCACACAAGAAGCTCCATTCTTTTCTAAGACTCATTGTCCTAACATCACCTAACTTAGTGGCATTAAGAGCATAACCCATAGAAATTAGCATGTTATTCACATCAGTGTCTTTGTGTGGAGCAAGTGTGTTATTTTCAGGCAGTATAAAGCACTTTTCAATTGTATCATAGTTAATACAATGTTCATTACTTTTGAGAGTAAAGGTAATGGTTTTGTCCTTTGAGCTGAACAACTTCACAGAAAATGGTTGAAGACTCAAGCATGGCATAACTCAGTTTGCAGTTCAGGATGAAGTCCATCATTTTGTGATAGTCTTCAGATGCCGGAATTTGCTTGTTCACCAAAGCCACAAAGTTGTTCTTTTCATAAACGTACCCAGTTGAGGACATGATTTTGACAACGGGTGCCATTGAGATTAGTTGTAGAAAGAGATTATTTGCTTTTGGAGAAGAAGAGAGTTAGAGAAATTGCTTGAGAAAGATAAAAGTAAAAATATAAATGACATAAGCTTTTATACATACTCAGAAATAAATTATAAAAAATTAAAAAGTAAAATAAAGTAACCAATCAAATTATCCCAAAATAGCCGTTTAAAAATAAGAAAAACTGTCAAAATTCTAAAATTATCCATTGAGATATACATATAGGTTGTAAATAAATTCGACTGATAAAGCTTAGAATTAACGGCTAAGATTGAGTGTAATTCGACGGATAAGGATAAAAGTACCCAGAGTAATGTTTGATACTGTTAGTCCCTTAACAATGCAACAAGAATTACAGAAGGGGGGTTGAATGGAATTCTTGAAACTTTTTCAAAAATAAAATTGTTCTAACTTAAATATATATATATATATATATATATATATATATATATATATATATATATATCAATGTGAATTGATTTGCAAAGTGCAGAATAATAACTTGAAATGAATCAAAACACAAGTAATTAAAAACACAAGTCTTTAAAAAAACTTTCTGGTGGATTTGAATGTATCCACCAGAGATATATAATATATCAAGAGAACTCTATGTAGCAATTAGCTCACAGCTGCTTACAAATTGACAACAACTAAGATTGTAGAGAAAATGCTAAGAGTACAGCTTACAAATGTTTCTCTCTTGGTTTCGTAGTTATTTTTTCTATTTGCTACTTCTTGGTTTATATATCACCAAGATTACAAAACAATAAGACAAGATAATAAAACAAAACTATCAAGTCTAAAACTATGCTACTTCATTACACTATTCCAGCATCTTTGAATATCTTCATAATAGTATGGAAATGGCAATGCTTCTTTGTTCTCTAAAACCTAGTTGAATAGGCTTCCACATTCCATTTGCGTATACTCGACGCATGTGACTGTGTTGTCACTACAGATGTTTGAATTCTTTATCCGTCGGGTTCATGATCATCCGTCGAGTTCATGATCATCCATCGGGTTGTCTTGTTGATCATCCGTCGAATGGCATTGTTGTTTATCCGTCGGGTAGCAATCTGGCATTTGACTTTATTTCATTTATGCAGAATTATAAGATATCATCTATGTACAATTAATCAACCTATTCTACATATCTAGTTAAAGTCAACATGACTTGAGTACTACTACAAAATCTAAACAACGTGTATGCAGAAATGTGCTACAGACTTATTGTTAGATAAACTACTCACTCGATGGATAATAAAATATCATCCGTCGGGACTATATTGAGTTATCCGTTGGGACTATAATCCTTATCCATCGAGTGCTACATTTTTCACTAATTAAAATCTACCAAGGTGTTTTGTTAATGAAATCATCAAGTACACAACATATACACAACAATCTCCCCCAATTTATGTCTACTGGAATTGTAGCCATAAATTAAGAGAAACTTGATGATAACAAAACACCCTAAAAATACAACTTTGAAAGTAAGTAGATAAAACTGTAAAGTGCATCATTTAACAAAATGTACAAAGTTTAGCTCACAGTCATTTTCAAGGTGCTCCTCTAGCCTGAGCAGATTTATCTAGTTCCTTGAAGGTCTGGATCTCTTTCCAAGCTTTCTGTTGTTTTCTTTTATCTGATTTTGGAGCTGTCTGTGAAATTCCAGTTCATCAGATTCTGAGAGATTTAGTTTTTCTTGCATCTCCAAGAGAGTCTCATTGCTAGAGATGCTCAATTGGTCTTCTAATATGAAAAATCTTCTAACTCCTTTGTCATCCATGAACTCCATCAGCCAGTAGGGCCTTAGATGCACTCTTCTCCCTGTGTAAGGAATAATTAGAGTCTTTGGGAGTGCATCTTTAGCTCTAATACTCCTCAGTTCTTCAATCTTCTTTAGAACCAGTCTTCTTACAGTTACATTGAACCCAAAGTTCTTCTTGAAAGATGAATAAACCTTTATCAGTACAGCTTGGCTTTCTTGAAGGATCCTGTGAAGTGGCCATTGAATCTCCTTTCCTCCCTAGTACTTGAAAACTAACCTTTCAGGTAGATTTCTGTATGCATCAATTCATCTCACTTCTTCTAGTTCATCTAGATAGAAATTTAGATCAGAGAATTCCTTGATGTCACACAAGTACATGTAATCTCCCTTGTTAACTTTAGATTGAGCTTTGACTAGAGATTTGGATTTGAGAGGTGACAACTTCACTTTCTTGACTGCTCTTGACTTTGTTCTCTTTGGCTTGTTAAGGATTGGCAGATTGAAGTTAGGAATTGGTAGGCTCTCCCAGTCTATTAGTTCATCCTTAGGCACAATAGGTTCACCATGAATGTTCCTGTAAGGATCCACCACCTTGATGTCTTCAAATACCACAGAGGGTTTTGATGCTTGAGTTGTAGTTGGAGTGGATTCCTTGGGAAACTGATCCTCCAATTCCTTACCAACAAAGTTCAATTTCCTTTTGGTTCTTTTAGCCAATTCCTTGTATCTCTGAGATTTCTTCTGTTGTGATTCAGCTTGCTTCTTTGGATCTTGAGATTCAGTGATTTCAGATGGCTGAGCAGGAATCTGTTGTGTTGGTTTAACAGCTTGTAGCTTGGCCAAGATGGCAGCTTGCTCTTTCTTTTGCTTAGCCTTTTTGGCATTTAGAATAGCTTGCTTCTTTTCCTGCTTCAATCTTGCCTTTTCTTCTCTCTTTGCTTGAGCAAATTGAGGATGTCCAGCCACCACACAAATTTCTTTCCCATTCCTGAAAACTTTAGCAATTCTCCTTTTTAAAGCTGAATCAGCCGGATCCTTGTAGAAGGCAATTGATCTTGACATAAGCTTCTTCTCATAAGGCTTAGGTGTCTCATATACTGTATCCAAAGGGTTCTTGAATGATGATTTTGGATAGTTCACCCTTGGCTTCAGAATAATTTCAGCCTTTGGAGATTTGATGTAGGATGGGTGTCCTCTTTCCAGATAGTTCATGCTCATTTAATTCACAGAGATCTGCTTGACTTGAGAGTGATGAATGGCTAACTTTACTGGCTCCTTGACTAGCCCAAACTTCTTTTGTATGTCCTCATCAATTTTCTCCCAGTTGATAAGCTTTAACTGCTCCTTTTCAGCTTTTCTTAAATTGGCTGCTGGTGTATTGATTAGATCAATAGTGTCTATTACTGGTGGCTTGGTGAAAGTAATTGCAGGCATAATTACTTTACTGATTTAAATTTGAAGCTTCTCCCCCTCACTTGGTCCTTTCTCCCCCTTTTTGTTATCATCAAGTTGAGTAGAGGAGGAGGTTTGTGCAGCCACCAGTTTCTGAAGCAAGTTTGTTTATTGAGCTTGATGAAGATGAATGGTTGTTAGAGATGCTTCCATAGATGACATTCTTGTATCTAAGGCATCTCTCTTTGTGGAAAGATCAGAATTTTTCCTGAGATGTCTCATGATGTCAAGCATTGTAGCTTCTGGAAGCTTAGAGTCCATCTTATCAGAAATAACTTTTTTCATCCCATCAATATCACCCTTGATGGTGTTCACATCTCTAGCATGTTGGAAGCCTTGAATCTGTTATAGTTGCAGAAAAGCAAGATGTGCTTGAAGGAGCTTCTTGGTGTTGGCATTTGTAGTGGTTTGAAGAGCAGAATTTGTCTGATTTATGAGTTGGATTAGGGTTGTCTTGAAGTAGTGTTCATCAAAGTGTTTTGAAAATGCCCATGATAGCATGCCTGATCTTAAACTAGAACCTACTTCTCCCCCTATGTCCAATGGCCCTTCTTCACTATCTCCACCTTCATCTCCAATGAAATCTGCTGAACCACCAGTCTCATAATCATCATCACCAGCTGTAGAGGGTAAAGCTGTGATGACATCCTTAGCTCTTAGCATTGACTGAGTGGTATGCACCAAATTTAGCATCCTTTCTGCATTGTCATTTCCCTGTTCAGCTAGAAGTTGATAAGCTGGAACATGGTGAGTAAATGCCTCAGCATCAAGGGAGGTGGAATCTATAACAGCTTGAGATTGGTGAGATAGTCCCTCCCTGTCTGCATCCTGGACATTCATTAACTCACTAGCAATGACATCCATCCTTATAGCTCCTGTACCTGCATTTCTCTCTTGTTCTCTCTTTTGTTGCATCAGGGTCTCACCCTGGCTTCCCACCCTCACACCCTCACCTTCACCATCTAAGGTGGGACTCCTCTCACTCTCTTTTTCCAATCCTGAAGGAATGTATTGCATATTTTCACTCTTTTGCTCTCCTTTTTCCTGGGAGCAACCCAGACTCTCACTCATAACACTCTCTTCCCTCAATCCTAAGAGTGACTGTACTACCACTAAGTCTTCTGCACTAGAGATAATAGATGAAATTTGAAGTTGTGCAGAGACACCCGACGGATGAGGAATATCCATCGGGTTAGCAGTTTGACTATCCGACGGATAAATGCTGTTAAGCTTATCCGTCGGGATACAATCACTACTCGACGGATGAGCAATATCCATCTAGAGAGTAGAAATGAATGAACTTAGAATTGAAACTATTGTGGAGTCTGTGCTGATTGATGAGATTTTGGGCACAGATGTTTCAACAGTTCCTGAAAGAATTGGCAAGTGAGCCAACAAATCATCCAAAAGATGATGCTCACTTGTAATAGATTGTGGCTTCCCCAACAAAGTTAAAGAAGGGGAATCAGGAATTGATGTGTTGATCATGTCCACATCCAGAGAATTTGTAGGAGAATTTGGTGTTTGAGGTGCTTTATAACTAATGATTTTGGCTGTGACTCCACATTTATTGGAGCCACATCAAGCTGAATTTGTGAAGGTGCAGTGACCGTGTCTTTAGCACCAGTTTGCACAGCGTGTGAACCCTGTGCATCCGCAAAGGTTTTGGATTTCTTGTTTCTGGCATAAGTTTGGGGTGAGCTAGTGTCCCTTACCCTCTTGGCCTGTGCTCTTGGCTGGAGCTTTGTTCAATAGCCACATCCTTTTGGGAGGATGCAACTAGAAATGAGCTTTTATCCTTATTAATCACTGCAGTTTGTTGGGAAACTGCAGTGTGGCTAGGCTGGGAACCACTCAACTCTCCATCCTTATTCTTAGGGTTTCTTTTATGTTCACCCTGTCCCTCACCTACCTTATCCACCTTCACACTCCCCTCTTTGGTTTTGGTAGATTTTGCAACTGGCATCTTTTGAGAGATGCCAGAGGGGGCTTTCTTTGATTTGGATTTTGAAATTTTTGATGATTTATTAGCTTGGGTAGGCAATTGTTGGGTCATTGACACAGTTTCCATTGCTACACTAGAATTCAAAGAAATCTGTGAGGTTGGAATAGTAGGGATATATGAACTTACCTCACTTACCTGAGGTGCTTCCATTACAGGGAAATAGAAGAGTGGCACTTCTCTATGATGATTTGCCCTGTTCAAATCTGCAATAATTCTTCTATCTTGAACCCAACAATCTAATTTGTTATTTGGGTTCTCAAGTACAATTTCCTCATAGAGGTGGTTAGCTAACATCATGAAAAATCTAGCATAATAAACATTTTTTCCCCACTTATTTAACTCTCCTAATTTAAAACCCAACTCAAACAAAACAGGATTACAGAAATTAAAAAACTTATCTGTAACTAGCATGTAAAGCATGTTAAGCATGAAAATATTGACAGAATCAAAATTACTGATTTTACTAGAAAAGACCTTGGTCACTACATCACACATGAAACTCCATTCCTTCCTAAGACCCAATCTCCTAATGTCACTTAACTTAGAAGTAGAAAGATCATAGTTCATGGAATTATGCATATTGACTATATCAGCGTCTGTGTGTGGTGAGGTCACAGTATTATCAAGAATCTTGAAACATGTTTTGATAACATTACTATTAATACAGAATTCCTTACCTTTAATGGTGAGAGTGATGGTCTTATCTGTCGAGTTGTATGAAGCAGTAGTCCACATCTCTTCAACAACCTCACAGAAGATGGTGGGTGATTCTAGCATTGCATAGTTGAGTTTGCAGTTCTTCACAAAATCCATCATTTTGTGGTAGTCACTTGAATGTTGAATCCCCTTGTTCACTAGAGTCGTGAAGTTGTTCTTCTCATAGACGAGCCAATTTGTGACATGATCTTGACTACTGGTGCCATTGTTAGAGAGTGGAAATTGCAGAGATAGAGATGCTTTTGAGAAAGAGAGAATTTAGAGCAGATAATTTGAGAATGATAAAAGAAAAGCAATGGAAATAAAATAAGCTTTTATACTATCTCAAAAATAACTGTAAAATATAATAAAGTAAAATAAAGTAACCAATGAAAATTGCCTAAAATAGTCGTTTAAAAGTAAACTATAAAAATTCCATTAATTATCAGTCGTGATATGCTTACAAACTGTAAGTATACTCGATGGATAATGTTCAGGAAATTAACGGCTAAGATTAAGACAATTCGACGAATGGGGATAAACTGTTATCCGTCGAGTTATAAAATATTTCAGAAAAATAATTGATTTTTATTTACAAGCAATATCCCGACGGATGATCAAACTCAATGGATAAAGATCATCCTTCGAGATGTAAATTCTGACTTAGCCAAAATTCCATCTTAGACTGAAAAATCAATTAAATTTCTGGCTGCATAACAACCTGCAAATTATCTGAAAAGATTTAAGAATAATTAAGCATACCTAACTCACTTACCAGCCTTGAGAAGGTGGATTCATCTAGTGGCTTGGTAAAAATATCTGCAAGCTGCTTTTCACTTGGAACAAAATGTAGTTCCACAGTACCATTCATTACATGTTCCCTTATGAAGTGGTACTTGATGTCTATGTGCTTTGTCCTTGAATGTTGTACTGGATTTTCAGTGATGGCAATTGCACTTGTGTTATCATAGAAAATAGGAATCCTCTCAACTTGCAGACCATAGTCTAGCAATTGATTTTTCATCCACATAATCTGTGCACAGCAACAGCCAGCAACAATATATTCATCTTCAGCTGTAGAGGTAGAAACTGAATTTTGCTTTTTACTGAACCAGGACACAAGCTTATTTCCTAGAAATTGACAGGTTCCTGTTGTACTTTTTTCTATCAATTCTACAACCTGCATAATCTGCATCTGAATAACCAGTTAGATCAAAACCAGAATCTCTAGGGTATCAAATGCCAAGTTTTGGTGTTCCCTTGAGATATTTGAAATTCTCTTAATAGCTACTAAGTAAGATTCTCTAGGATCATCCTGAAATCTAGCACACAAACATGTAGCAAACATTATATCTGGCCTACTAGCTGTTAAGTACAGAAGTGAGCCAACCATGCCCCTATAACTTGAAATATCCACAGACTTTTCAGTAGTGTTTAATTCAAGCTTAGTTGCAGTGGCCATGGGAGTTTTTGCAGATGTGCAATCCATTATATCAAACTTCTTTAAAAGATAATAAATGTATTTAGTTTGACTAATGAATATTCCATCACTAACTTGCTTAACTTGCAAACCAAGAAAGTAAGTTAGTTCTCCCATCATACTCATTTCATACTTACTCTGCATCAATTTGGCAAACTTTTTGCAAAGTTTTTCATCTGTAGAGCCAAAAATAATTGTCATCTACATAAATTTGAACAAGTATTCTAGAGCCATTAACATTTTTAAAGAATAAATTTTTATCTACAGTACATCTTGTGAAGTGATTTTCCAAAAGGAACTTTGATAAAGTGTCATACCAGGCTCTAGGTGCTTAATTCGGTCCATAAAGTGCTTTCAAAAGAAAGTAGACATATTCTGGAAAATTTGAATCTTCAAAACCAGGAGGCTGACTAACATAGACTTCCTCCTCCAAGTCTCCATTCAGAAAGGCACTTTTGACATCCATTTGATAGACCTTGAAATTGGCATGGGCTGCATAGGCTAAGAAGATTCTGATGGCTTCAATTCTTGCAACATGAGCAAATGTTTCATCAAAATCTATTCCTTCTTGTGGACAATAGCCCTTAGCAACCAATCTAGCTTTGTTCCTAAATACTATGCCATTTTCATACATCTTGTATCTAAATACCCATTTGGTGTCAATCGGATTCTTTCCTTTAGGCTTGGGCACCAGCTTCCATACCTTATTCCTCTCAAGTTGATTTAGCTCCTCCTGTATAGCTAAAATCCAATCAGGATCCAAAAAAGCTTTTTCTACCTTCTTTGGATCTTCCTTTGAAAGAAAGTTGTTGTACAGACATTCTTCTTGAGTTGCTCTCCTTGTTTGAACTCTAGAAGATACATCACCAATGATGAGCTCAAAGGGGTGATCTTTTGTCCATTTTCTTTGTTGAGGTAGATTAGCTCTAGATGAAGAGACCTCATTGTTGTCTTGATGTGTGATTGAGTTTTGATTGTTAGAAACTCCCCCTCAGTTAATGGATCTTTGATTTGAGAAAGGGGAGCTTTCTGTAAGTGTATCTTGACTCCCAGCTCCTTTTGATAACCCGACGGTTGGTGAATTTTAAGTACCGATGGATGAAGCAGGTTGCCTTCTGACAGATAAGGCAGATTGTCTCCCGACGGATGAAGCATTATGCAACTCGACAGATGTTGAATTTTGTGCTTTATCGGTAATAGATTTTTCTGCATTATCCTTTGATACTATTTCTTGATCACTTTCATCATCACTGTCATCACTAACCATCTCCACATTGTCAAATTTAAGGCTCTCATGGTAGTCCCCATCTTGCAGTCCTTCAATCTTTTTATCATCAAACATAATATGTATTGATTCCACAACAATGTTGGTTCTTATATTGTAGACTCTATATGCTTTACCAACAGCATATCCAACAAAAATTCCTTCATCTGCTTTAACATCAAACTTCCCATTCTGATTAGTTTGATTTCTTAACATATAACATTTGCAGCCAAAGACATGAAGAAAATTTAGATTTGGCTTCTTGTTCTTGAACAATTGATAGGGAGTCATGCATTTTGCTTGATTAATCAGAGAAATATTCTGAGTGTAGCATGCAGTATTTACAGCTTCAGCCCATAAATATGTTGGTAATTTAGATTCTTCAAGCATTGTCCTAGCAGCTTCAATAAGTGATATGTTCTTCCTTTCCACTACTCCATTCTATTGTGGAGTTTTTGCTGCTGAAAACTCATGCAAAATTCCATTTTCTTCACAAAATGCTCTCATGGCAGAATTCTTGAACTCAGTTCCATTGTCACTACTGATTCTTCTTACTTTAAAATCAGGATGATTATTGACTTGCCTTATGTGATTGATGATGATTTCACTAGCCTCATCTTTAGACTTTAGGAAATGATAGGGATAAATAAATTATGATTGTATAATTAAATACTGCATTAATTGTACAAGCTGTGGGCTGCTAGGCCCAATAAAAAGATATATGAAACTCAGACCAGAAAGGTTAAGCCTGATGGACCAGATCAGGCCTGGTGGAATAAAAAAGGCCCAAAAGCCCTGATTATTAATTAATTTTGTAATTAATTAATAAAGGAAAAATCAGTTGTTGAGAAGAGTCCCGATAAGGATATAAATCCTTATAGATTAGCCTCAAGGGGACCTAAAAGGATAAGGAATCAGCTTCCTACTTCCTAGGACTCCTAAGTCTATCCTAATTCAGAGGCTTGTCCACCAAGTCTCCTATACCAAGTCCAATTCAAGGACTCCCACATCTATATAAGGGGTCTCACCCCACAGACCAAGAACTACGTTTTTTGACTTGATCCTTGGCAATCAGCAAGGTACGTAGGCATCTTGTTAAGGCAGATTGAGTCACGAAACACAAGAGCAGTCAAATCGAGCCTCGAAGCTCACGTTCCTTAGTATTAAATACAGCAATTATATATATTAGTTTTTAATCCATAACATTTGGCGCCGTCTGTGGGAAAACGGAACAACAACCATGGCGAGAACACGGAGAACAACCAGCACTCTGGAGGAGGGAACACCATCAGGGACAACCCAGGTGATTTCATCAACCGTGGATGTTCCTCCCCATTCAACTTATGCATCTACTCAGGGGGAAGCCCAGACAGGGGCAACTCATCCTCAGCCACAAGGGACAACTCCCCCGACTATTCAAGGTATGAATCCTCAAGTTCAACAAATACATATACCTGTGAATTCTCGACCCGTCGGGTATGAATATTCAACTATTGTTACCACTAACCCCCCTTATGGGATGCCCCTTCACCCTGAGGTTGGAGGAAGTGGATATGCTGGGCGAAGCGAAGCACGAGGGCGGTCGCCCCCCTATATACGAGGTTTGGATCCTATCCCTGAGGATCGGGAATTTTCTGGTCCATACACTGAGAGAGACTCCGAATCTTCGGATGATGAAGTGGCCCCGAGAAGGAGGCGTCCTGGAAAAGAGCCAATGGCCGATGGAAGGCAACGCCCCCAAAGCACCCCAGGGGCGAATCCCCAAGAAGTGCAGGAAAAGATCAGGGCTCATGAGGCTGAAATCCAAAGGCTGAGGCGTGATTTGGAGGCTCACCAAGCCACCAGACCCCACATACCTCCTAGGGGGAGAAATCCTCCTCCTATCATAGACCTGGATGGTCCGGTAAGAAGAAGGGCTGCTGTCCCAAGAACTGATCCAAGCAATCTCCTTCCCCTTGGAGATCCTGATGATCCAACTCCACCCTTCACAGAAGAGATAATGAATGCCCATATCTCAAGAAAATTCAAGATGCCCACTATCAAAGCCTATGATGGCACGGGAGACCCCGCTAATCATGTTAGGACATTCTCTAATGCACTGCTGCTGCAACCCGTGAATGATGCTATAAAATGTCGGGCCTTCCCTCAAACCCTGTCGGGTATGGCTCAAAGATGGTACAGTCGCCTACCCCCAAATTCTATTGGATCATTCAGAGAATTAAGTCAGGCTTTTATTAAGCAATTCATCAGTGGAAGAGTCCATGAGAAAAGTTCAGCATCTCTTATGAGTCTTGTGCAGGGAGCTAAAGAATCCTTAAGAGATTACCTAAATCGTTTTACAAAGGAGGCTTTAAAAGTCCCAGACCTTGATGATAAGGTAGCCATGATAGCACTGCAACAAGGAACTAGGGATGAGTTTTTCAAGATGTCTTTGGCCAAACGACCCCCTGAGAGCATGTTGCAGCTCCAAAAGAGGGCAGGGAAGTATATCAAGGTTGAAGAAAGTATGAGGAAGACCGTAGTAAGTAATGAGCCCACTGGAGGCAAGAAACGAAAAACTGATTTGGAGTATATCGCTGAGGATAAATATCCTAGAACTGAACAAAACCCTGATTCAACCCCCAAGAAGGGAGGACCTGGGCAAAAGTTCACTGAATACGCTAAGCTGAATGCTCCCAGAAGTCAGATTTTGATGGAGATTGAGAAAGACAGAGATATTCGCTGGCCTAAGCCCTTGAAGGCTGATCCCGCCAAGCTAGATAAGGGCAAGTATTGCAGGTTTCACAAAGATGTTGGCCATGACACCGATGAGTGTAGGCAGTTGAAAGATGAAATTGAGTTTTTGATTCGAAAAGGAAGATTGAACAAGTATACTGGAGATGGAGGAGACAGAAATAATAATGGAAGGAAGAACTTTGAAGATCGTAGGAGGGACCAAGATGATCAGGGGCGGAATCCCCAACCTAGAGGACCAGTTATAAACACCATTTATGGAGGGCCGAGACCTCGAGGGCCTGTGATAAACACGATCTTTGGAGGTCCAACTGCTGCTGGATTGTCCAAAAATTCCAGAAAGGCATATACTAGAGAGGTTATGCATATTGTTGGAGAAGCCCCGAAGAGGGCCAGGACAGAAGTAACATTGGCTTTTGATGATTCTGACCTAGAGGGTGTGAAGTTCCCCCATGACGACCCGCTGGTCATAACGCCGATAATAGGAAATAGCCCGGTTAAGAGGGTCCTTGTGGATAATGGTGCTTCTGTGGATATCTTGCTCCACGACACCTTTCTAAGGATGGGGTATAACGACTCCCAGTTGACACCAACCGACATGCCGATATATGGATTTGCTGGAGTAGAATGTCCTGTGGAAGGGATAATTAAATTGCCAACCACCATAGGTACGGAGCCAAGGCAAGCAACGCAGATGCTGGATTTTATGGTGGTAAAGGCTAGTTCAACTTATAATGCTATCATGGGGAGAACAGGGATACATGCCTTCAAGGCAGTCCCCTCTTCCTACCATTCAGTCATGAAGTTTCCCACCCGAAACGGGATTGGAGAAGAGAGAGGAGATCAAAAAATGGCTAGAAGCTGTTATGTGGCCTCTTTGAGGGCAGATGGAGTCGGGGGGCAGGTTCTTCCTATTGAAGATATGGATGTTCGAGAAAGTGATGAGAATAGAGGAAGGCCAGCAGAAGAATTGGTTTCGGTTCCTTTAGATCCCAAGAATCCTGAGAGGATGACTTTCATTGGAGCTACATTAGAGGAGCCCCTTAGAGGGAAGTTAGTGAAATTTTTGCAAGAAAATAGTGATGTGTTTGCATGGTCAGCAGCTGATATGCCAGGCATAGACCCGGAGTTAATTACCCACAAGTTAAACGTGGATCCAAGCCGGAAGACAGTGAAACAAAAGAAAAGAAATTTTGCCCCAGAAAGACAAGAGGCTATAAAGCAGGAAGTGGAAAAGCTCTTAGAGGCTGGTTTCATTGAGGAGATTCAATTTCCGGAGTGGTTAGCAAACCCTGTAATGGTGAAGAAGGCTAATGGAAAGTGGAGGATGTGTATAGACTTCACCGATCTGAATGATGCATGCCCCAAAGACTGTTTTCCGCTGCCTAGAATTGATACTTTGATTGATGCCACCGCTGGACATGAGATGCTGAGTTTCATGGATAGGTTTAGCGGATACAACCAGATCAAAATGCATAAGGATGACATTCCAAAGGTATCATTTATCACTGACTTTGGTGTTTATTGTTATCTTATTATGGCGTTTGGTCTCAAGAATGCAGGAGCCACCTATCAAAGGTTGGTGAATAAAATTTTTAAGGATCTTATTGGGAAGACTATGGAAGTCTATGTTGATGACATGCTAGTCAAGAGTCTAGTAAAGACTGATCATATAACCCATTTGAGGGAAGCTTTTGAGGTCCTGAGGTACCACAAGATGATGTTGAATCCCACGAAGTGTGCTTTCGGAGTAGGATCTGGAAAATTCTTGGGATTGATGGTCTCAAAGAGGGGAATTGAGGCTAACCCCGATAAAATAAAGGCAATCCTGGACATGGAACCCCCAAAAACTGTCAAGGATGTTCAGAAACTCACAGGAAGGGTTGCTGCGCTAGGACGATTCATCTCCAAGTCAGGAGACAAGTGCTTGTCATTCTTCAAGTCATTAAAGAACATTAAAGACTTTGTATGGAGTGAGGAAAATCAGAAGGCATTTGAAGAGTTAAAGAAGTATATGGGCCAGGCCCCGTTGTTGGCCAAGCCTGTTCTGGGTGAAGTTTTATTCTTGTACTTGGCTGTTTCAGAAAGCGCCTTGAGCGCGGTGTTGGTTAAGGAGGAACTGAAAGTCCAGAAACCCGTATACTATGTCAGCAAAATTTTGCATGGTGCTGAGTTGAATTATTCAGCCATTGAGAAATTCGCTTTAGCCTTGGTAATGGCTTCAAGAAAGCTGCGTCCTTATTTTCAAGCTCACCAAATTGAAGTGCTAACAAATCAGCCACTGAGAAATATCATTCACAGTCCCAAGGCAAGTGGGAGACTGATTAAGTGGGCAATAGAGTTGGGAGAGTTCGATCTCAAGTATAAGCCACGTATGGCCATAAAAGCCCAGGCACTAGCTGACTTCGTGGTGGAATGTACCATACCCAACCAAGAAGTCGGGGGGCAGGAAGATACCATACCTCGAGATAAGGGAGTCGACAATGGGGACAAGGAGAAAGAATATTGGGTTCTCTATTTTGATAGAGCATCAAAAACAAATTCCAGTGGAGCAGGGTTGGTTTTGCAAAGCCCTGATGGATTCTTAATTGAGTATGCCATGAAGCTAGACTTCCCAACCACAAACAATGAGGCAGAGTATGAAGCCCTGATTGCTGGCCTTGGTCTAGCTGGGACACTTAGAGTCAAAAACTTAAAGGTCCGTGGAGACTCAAAGTTGATCATATCCCAGGTAAAGGGAGAATTTGAAGCAAGGGATGATACGATGGCAAAGTATGTTCGCCTAGTAAGGGCTGTGATGACCCAATTTAATGAATGCCATGTTGAACACATTCCAAGGGAAGAAAATGCTAAAGCAGATGCGCTATCAAAGTTTGCTTCATCTGAGATTGAAGAAAGTTCAGGAAGTGTGTACTTCCGTGTTTTGAAGACACGAAGCATAGATGTTAAGCTTGTGGCTCCCGTAGGCTTGGGGACGTCATGGATTGATCCCATCAAGGCTCACATTCAGACCGGTTGGTTGCCAAGCGATACAATTGAGGCACGGAAGTTAACTGTTCGAGCACTAAGGTACTCTTTGATAGATGGGATTCTATATAAAAGATCTTTCGTGGTTCCTTACTTGAGGTGTCTCAGGCCCGATGAGGCACGCTTAGCTCTTGAGGAAGTGCATGGAGGTATTTGTGGGCAACACTTGGGGGGCAGGGCCTTGGCTCATAAGATAACTCGTTTAGGCTTCTATTGGCCAGAAATGATGGCTGATGCCAAAGAATATGTAAAGAAGTGTGATCGTTGTCAGAAGCATGCACCAGTCGCCAGACAACCCCCCGAGATGCTGACCTCTATCAACTCACCTATTCCCTTTGCTATGTGGGGGATGGATATTCTAGGGCCTTTTCCTATGGCCACAGCACAAAGGAAGTTTCTGATTGTAGCCATTGATTATTTCACCAAGTGGATCGAAGCCAAACCTTTGGCCAAAATCACAACTAAGCAGGTTGCACAATTCCTGTGGGAAAACATTATGTGCCGATATGGAATTCCCCGTATCCTCATCACTGACAATGGAACACAATTCAACAACGAGGAATTCAAGAAGTATTGCGAAGAAAATGAAATTGAGTTACGGTTCACCTCTGTGGCTCACCCGCAAGCCAATGGGCAAGCGGAGGTAGCAAATCGGATAATCCTGGATGGACTAAAGAAGAGGATCGAAAAGTCAAGAAATAACTGGATGGATGAGATACTTCCCATATTGTGGGCCTATAGGACTACCTGTAGAGTCACGACAAATGCAACTCCTTTCATGTTGGCATATGGGGCGGAAGCAGTAGTTCCCGTGGAGATATCACATTCTTCTCCAAGGATTCAGGCTTTTGATGAAAAAGAAAATGAGGAAGGGCAGAAGTTAGCCCTGGATTTAATCGATGAAGTGCGAGATGAAGCACACGCAAAGATAGTAGAATATCAGAAAAAGGCTTCATTCTACTACAACCTAAGGGTTAAAGAGAGGTTTTTCAAACAAGGTGACCTAGTCTTGAGAAAAATAGAGGCTTCTGGTGTCGGACAGAAAGGAAAGCTTGCCCCAAATTGGGAAGGGCCGTATAGAGTCAAGAGCATTCAGGGTAGAGGAACCTACAAGCTGGAGACTATGGATGGTTTTGAAGTCCCGAGAACCTGGCACGCACAAAACCTGAAGGTTTACTACGTGTGAGATGATCGAAGTACGATTCTCACTCGTCAGGATGGCGAGTAGGTTGAAAAGCACCTTGAAGCTTTGCTTGCTTAGGGTTTATATGTTTTAGTTTTATTACGAAATTTATTAAGACTTGTGTAAGGGATGAATCCCAACCAATTTTTGAAGCTCAGAGAATTTTTCGAAATATGTTTGAATCTCTATGGCATGGCAATTAAATTAGATGCATGATATGAAAGCCCTATAAAAAGGCCCAATTCAAAAAAAAAAAAAGGTTAAAACTTGTTGGGCCTGGAAGTATGTCAAGCCCAGATAAGGTCCCCAAATATTCAAAGCCCAGCACCCGGGGTCCAAAAACTGGAAGAAAATATATATGAGTATTATCTTCAAAAACCAGAAATAAGTCCCAAATCCAAAAAGGATTTGGATAAATGAAGGCCCAAAAATAAGGCCTAATCCTACTTGAGTTAGAAAAAAACCCAGTATAGGGATCAATAAATCAAGCCCAGGGTCAATACTAAGTGCCCAATTAAAGATCAAAGCCCAGAAGGGCCCAAGTTGAAACCCAATACAAGGTTTCATAAATCTAGCCCAGGTTTAGGGCAAAGATCAACCCAATAAGAGGTAAGCCCAGAAAAGGGCCCAATTAGCAGAAAATTAAATGGCCCCAAATTAAAGACCAATTTAGGGTGGACCAAAGAAGCCCAGTTAAAAGTAAGGGGCCTAATACAAAAAGCCAGTCAAAAAAGGGGAAGGCCCAAGGTAAAGGCCTGGTTTGGAAAAGGCCCAGGGTCAAAAATAAAGTACCCATAAAAGAATTCAGGCCCAAATCTTAGGCTCAAATTTGAGATTGGAAAAAATCCAGCCCAGACTTAGGGCCCAAATCAAATATATGGAGTCACAGAAAGTGATATATCCCAAATCCCAGACCCAATTCGATCAGGTTTCATGTTGTATTCATTGTCGAATTAGTTGAGATCGAAAAGGCTTCGACCAAGGCTAGAAAAGGAGGTTAATTCGGTCAAAAATATTTATCAAGACCAAAATGTTCCTGAGGAAATAATCATGCCCAGTTGACAACCCAAGTTTTAGCCCAGCATTAGGGGCCTAAATCCAAGTATGTACAAAAATTTATGCAAATGATCTTGACCTATTCGACCAGAAAACACAAAGAAGTCCAGGTCGAATGGCTTGAGCTCGAAATCAAGTCGATCAGGGTTGAAAAAGAGGCTTAATTCGACTAGAAATGAGACCCATTCGACCAAGAAACATGAAAGATTCCTGGTCGAAATCATTGAGGTCAAAATTCTGTCGACCTGGGCAACAAAAGATGGCCAATTCGGTCAAAAATGAAGATCCTGACCGAAAGGGACGAAAATCCTGGTCGAAAACTTCCTAGTCGACAAAAAAAAAAAAAAAAAAAAAAAAGGAAAAATCCTGGCTGAAATTCGACCAGGACTTCTGCTCGAAATATTCCTGACCGAAAATCCTGATCCTCTTTTCCCTGAGAAGATTGTCGACTAGAAAGCAAGGCCAAATCCTGGTCGAATGGATCCTGCTCGAATTTCCATCGACCTGGGCAACCAAGGGAAGTTAATTCGGTCAAAACTAGGACTCCTGACCGAAAATCCTGACCGAAATTGAAATTTCCTACTCGAAATTTTTCTGCTCGAAAACTATAAAAAAAAAAAAAAAAAAAGGAAGGGGTGAAAATCCTGGCCGAAAATCGACCAGGATTCCTGATCGAATAGAACCTGCTCGAAATTCAGTCGACCAAGGCATACTGAAGGTTAATTCGACCAGGATCCTGGCCGAATGGATTCCTGGTCGAAATCTGTATAAAAAAAAAAAAAAAAGAAAATTCCTTAAAATAATTTCTGAAAAATCCAGAAATTAAGGGAAAAATCCAGAAATTAAGGAATAAGTCCAGAAATTAAGGAATAAATCCAGAAATTAAGGATAAATCCCAGAAATTAAGGGAAAAATTCAGAAATTAGGGAAAAATCCAGAAATTAAGGATAAATCCCAGAAATTAAGGGAAAATTCCAGAAATTAAGGATAAATCCCAGAAATTAAGGGAAAAATCCAGAAATTAAGGATAAATCCCAGAAATTAAGGGAAAAATCCAGAAATTAAGGAATAAATCCAGAAATTAAGGATAAATCCCAGAAATTAAGGGAAAATTCCAGAAATTAAGGATAAATCCCAGAAATTAAGGGAAAAATCCAGAAATTAAGGGAAAAATCCAGAAATTAAGGATAAATCCCAGAAATTAAGGGAAAAATCCAGAAATTAATAAGGGAAAATTCCAGAAATTAATAAGGGAAAATTCCAGAAATTAAGGATAAATCCCAGAAATTAAGGGAAAAATCCAGAAATTAAGGGAAAAATCCAGAAATTAAGGATAAATCCCAGAAATTAAGGGAAAAATCCAGAAATTAAGGGGAAAATCCAGAAATTAAGGATAAATCCCAGAAAAATAAGGAAAAATCCCAGAAAAATTAGGGAAAATTCCAGAAATTAGGGAAAAATCCCGGAAATAAGGGAAAAATTCCTGGAAATCAAAATAATTCCTAAATAAAAGGAAAAATTCGTTGTAAACGTGTAGGTCGCTCCACACTTTACGAAAAAACGAAACCCTGTAAGGGAACAAATAGACTTAACTTCTGGGAAACCTATTCAACGTTTCCCAAAAGTTGGGGGGCAAATGATAGGGATAAATAAATTATGATTGTATAATTAAATACTGCATTAATTGTACAAGCTGTGGGCTGCTAGGCCCAATAAAAAGATATATGAAACTCAGACCAGAAAGGTTAAGCCTGATGGACCAGATCAGGCCTGGTGGAATAAAAAAGGCCCAAAAGCCCTGATTATTAATTAATTTCGTAATTAATTAATAAAGGAAAAATCAGCTGTTGAGAAGAGTCCCGATAAGGATATAAATCCTTATAGATTAGCCTCAAGGGGACCTAAAAGGATAAGGAATCAGCTTCCTACTTCCTAGGACTCCTAAGTCTATCCTAATTCAGAGGCTTGTCCACCAAGTCTCCTATACCAAGTCCAATTCAAGGACTCCCACATCTATATAAGGGGTCTCACCCCACAGACCAAGAACTACGTTTTTTGACTTGATCCTTGGCAATCAGCAAGGTACGTAGGCATCTTGTTAAGGCAGATTGAGTCACGAAACACAAGAGCAGTCAAATCGAGCCTCGAAGCTCACGTTCCTTAGTATTAAATACAGCAATTATATATATTAGTTTTTAATCCATAACAGGAAATATGTCCAGGAGAACTTTGAGAAATCATCTAAAATTACTAGGCAAAATCTTTTCCTTGAAATGGACAATACATTGACTGGTCCAAACAAATCCATGTGTAGCAGTTGCAAAGGTTCTTCAATTGTTGAATCAAGCTTCTTCCTGAATGATGCTTTGATCTGCTTTCCTTTTTGACAGGCATCACACAATCCATCCTTAGAAAACTCCACTTGAGGTATGCCTCTTACCAGTTCTTTCTTTACTAGTTCATTCATGGTCTTGAAGTTTAAATGGAATAGCTTCTTATGCCATAACCAACTTTCATCCTAACTTGCTTTGCTGAGAAGACAAGTAACAGATTCTGCATTTGATGAGTTGAAGTCAGCTAGGTACACATTTCCTTTTCTCACACCAGTGAGAACAACTTTGTTGCTCCTCTTTTTAGACACAACACAGGCTTCTGAGTTGAAGGTTACTGAGTTGCCTTTATCACAAAGCTGGTCGATACTCAACAAATTATGCTTGAGACCATCCACTAAGGCAACTTTCTCAATGATGACATTGTCTTTTGAAATCAAGCCATATCCCACAGTATAACCCTTGCTGTCATCTCTAAAAGTAATACTAGGGCCAGCTCTCTCCTTGAACTCGGTGAGCAAGGTAGAATCACCAGTCATGTATCTTGAACAACCACTATCCAAGTACCATAGATTCTTTCTGTTTCCCTGTAAACATCAAAATCAAATCAAGTTGATTTTGGTACCCAAGTTTCCTTGGGTCCTGCCTTGTTAGCTTTCTTTTTCTATTTCTTGAGTTTGATCTCATTTGACTTGGGGATATCAGATTCATCCTTAGTCATTTGAGTTAAACCTTTGAAACCATTCATTACATCAGAATTATCATGCATATTATGATTAACAGGGAATGGCATGGTATTAGTAAACATGTTATTCCAGTAAGGCATGCTAAATGGCATTTGTGGCATACTAAATGCAGCATAATAAGGATTAGGTGTAAATGGCATATTAGCAAACTGTGCATTCATATTCTGTGTAGACATAGCATTCATAGGCATATGAGGCATGGTATTCATGTTGGGAAAGTGAGGTGTTACAGATATGGAAGTAGGCATGGCAGATTTGTAATTAACAGACAAATGATTTACACTACCATACTTGACACAGATTTTTCTAGGAGCATATTTATCAAGTGTGTAGTTATTATGTTTGTTAATCCCTACTTTACCATTTCTATTATTTTTCCTTTTAGCCTCTGTTTTAACCTCAATCTTTTCAAGTCTGTCACTCAATTACTTGACAGTCATATGACCAACATTAGCCTTCTTCTCCTTCTTCACTTGACTAGATTCTCCTGGAACAAAATTCTTGGAAACTGATCCATATCTCTCATTTAACTTGACAAGCTTGGCTTTACTCACAGGCTTGCTCACAGTCGACGGATGAAGATTTATGTCACTCGACGGATAACCCTTTTTGCTATCCGACGGATGACCCTCATCATCTGTCGAGTCTACATCTGTTAGCAATCCTTCCACCAAATTGGATTCCGGCTTCTCCTTGTTCTTCTTCCAGGCTGCATCACAAAAGGACTCAATCCCTTGAACTTTGGTGATTTGAGCATGAACATCTCTAGATGTTTTCCATGTCTTAATCACCTCCTGTTCTCGTTCAAGCTGCTTCTTCAAGATCTCTTCTTTCTTCAAGGACTCAATTAATTCATCCTTAGCAATTTTGCACTCAATTCTTAATTTTTCAAATTCAATGAACTGAGACTCTAGCACATTATTCCTCTCACTCAAAAACAAATTGTTTTCTTTGATTTTAGCATTTTCTTTAGTGAGAGACTTAAGTGTAACACACAAATGATATAATTCTGTAGACATGTCATTTATAACATCATTACACTCAGCTTTAGATAAATGTTCAAGGTTAGTGGTGATTACCTGATTACTTGAAGAACTTGTCTCTATTTCATTAGACTTGGCCATTAGGGCTAGACTGACATAGCTGACATCCTCATCCTCATCCAGACCATCTGTAGCCCAGTCATTTTCTTGTGTAATGAAAGCCCTTTCCTTTTGTTTGAGTAGCTCAAAGTATTTCTATTTATAATCCACAGGCTCAAACTTCTTTTTGTTGGAATCTGACTTTCTACACTCACTGGCAAAGTGCCCTGCCAAGCCACATTTGAAACACTTGAATTTTGATATATCCACCATGTTTCTATTTGGCTTAGCTGCTCCAAAGTTCTTCTTGAACTTGAGCTTGGCAAATCTTCTGGAAAGAAATGCTAGATGTTCATCAATATCTTCCATGTCATCTTGGCTCAAAGAATCTTCATTTTCTGCTGCCAGCCCCTTGCCCTTGTTTTCACAGACCTTTGAAGTTGATTCAACAACTTCCATCTTCATCTCCTTCTCTTTTTCTAACTCAGCAACTAGTGCAATGGATCCTCCTTTCTTCTTTCCTCTCTCCATCCTCTCATCTTGCTCTATTTCAAGCTCATAGGTTTTTAGGATGCCATACAGTCTCTTCAAAGTAAACTCCTTGTAATCTTGAGAGTTTCTCAATAAGACTGTCATAGGTTTCCATTCCTTTGGAAGAGATCTAAGGAACTTCAGATTGGAGTCTTTTGTCTGATAGACCCTTCCATGCAGCTTCGGAGCATTTAGTAGTTTTTGAAACCTACTAAAGATGTCAGTGAGAGACTCACTTTCTTCACTATAAAAATGCTCATATTGCTGAATCAATAGCTGCATCTTGTTTTCTCTAACTTGCTCAGTGCCATCACAGATAATCTGTATTGTATCTCAAACATCCTTGGCAGTTTTGCAATTGATGATGTTGTCAAACATATCACCATCAACTCCATTGAACAGGATATTCATGGCCTTCTTATCTTTCCTGACTTGTTCAATATCAGGATCAGACCATTCATGCCTTGGCTTGGGGACAGATGGCTCATTTCCAGTTGTAGCTCTCATTGGTACATGAGGGCCTCTTTCTATGCAATCTACATAGGCCTCATCTTGAGAAAGTAAATGAAGATGCATATTTACCTTCCAGTGATGGTAATTATCTTTATCCAGAAAAGGAATCTTGAATCCAACATCCTTCTTGTTCATCTTGCTGTTTTGTTGTGATCTTTAAACTCTTTGTTTATCGAGAGCTTGCTCTGATACCAATTATTAGTCCCTTAACAATGCAACAAGAATTACAGAAAGGGGGTTGAATGGAATTCTTGAAACTTTTTCACAAATAAAATTGTTCTAACTTAAATATATATATATATATATATATATATATATATATATATATATCAGTGTGAACTGATTTGCAGAGTGCGGAATAATAACTTGAAATGAATCAAAACACATGAAATTAAAAACACAAGTCTTTAAAAAAACTTTCTGGTGGATTTGAATGTATCCACCAGAGATATATAATATATCAAGAGAACTCTGTGTAGCAATTAGCTCACAGCTGCTTACAAATTGACAACAACTAAGATTGTAGAGAAAATGTTAAGAATACAGCTTACAAATGTTTCTCTCTTGGTTTCTTAGTTATTTTTTCTATTTGCTACTTCTTGGTTTATATATCACCACAAAACTATCAAGTCTAAAACTATGCTACTTCATTACACTATTCCAGCATCTTTGAATATCTTCATAATAGCATGGAAATGGCAATGCTTCTTTGTTCTCTAAAACCCAGTTGAATAGGCTTCCACATTCCATTTGCATACACTCGACGCATGTGACTGTGTTGTCACTATCAACAGATGTTTGAATTCTTTATCCGTCGGGTTCATGATCATCCGTCAAGTTCATGATCATCTGTCGGGTTCTCTTGTTGATCATCCGTCGAATGGCATTGTTGTTTATCCGTCGGGTAGCAATCTGGCACTTGACTTCATTTCATTTATGCAGAATTACAAGATATCATATATGTACAAGTAATCAACCTATTCTGCATATTTAGTTAAAGTCAACATGACTTGAGTACTACTACAGAATCTAAACAATGTGTATGCAGAAATGTGCTACAGACTTATTGTTACATAAGCTACTCACTCGATGGATAATAAAACATCATCCGTCGGGACTATATTGAGTTATCCGTCGGGACTATAATTATCCATCGAGTGCTACATTTTTTACTAAGTAAAATCTACCAAGGTGTTTTGTTAATGCAATCAAAAAGTACACAACATATACACAACGGATACCTTAACGGATAATAAGATTCAATGGATGTTCATTTTCAACGGATAATGGACATCCGTCGAGATGTAAATTCTGACTTAGCCAAAATTTCATCTTTAACAGTAAGCATCAAATTTTATTCTGGCTGCATTTCAATTTACTTAGACATTAAATTAAACTAAGAGTAGTTGAGCATACCTAACTCACTTACCAACCTAGTAAAGGTGGATTCATCAAGTGGTTTGGTAAAGATGTCTGCAAGTTGCTTCTCACTTGGAACAAAATGAAGTTCCACAGTACCATTCATGACATGTTCTCTAATGAAGTGGTACTTGATGTCAATGTGTTTGGTTCTTGAATGTTGTACTGGATTTTCAGTAATTGCAATGACACTTATGCTGTCACAGAAAATAGGAATCCTATTCACCTGTATACCATAGTCCAACAATTGATTTTTCATCCATAAAATCTGTGCACAACAACTACCAACAACAATATATTCAGCCTCAGCTGTGGAAGTAGATACTGAATTTTTCTTTGTACTGAACCAGGATACTAGCTTATTTCCTAGAAATTGACAGGTTCCTATTGTACTTTTTCTATCAATTTTACAACCCGCATAATCTGCATCTGAATAACCAGTTAGATCAAAACCAGAATCTCTAGGATATCAAATGCCAAGTTTTGGAGTTCCTTTGAGATATCTTAAAATTCTCTTAATACCTACTAAATGAGATTCTCTAGGATCAACTTCAAATCTAGCACAAAGACAAGTAGCAAACATTATATCTGGTCTACTGGCTATTAAATACAAAAGTGAGCCAACCATGCCTCTATAACTTGAAATATCCACAGACTTTTCAGTAGTATTTGTAACAATCCAAATCCGGGGTCAAGATTTAATGTCACTAAACAATCTTTGCATAATATAAAATAATATACAAATGACCCCTTAAATCCAGATCGATTACAGGTTATGGTGTAATCTCTGGGATGTCGCGTGTAATTATTTTTATCAATAAAAGATTATTATATTATTATTATGTAAATTTTGGTGAATTATCTGATGATTGACAATTATATTTACATGTTTATATGTAATATGATATGAGTATGTTAATATGTCTAGAATAAAATATAGATAATTGTGGTATTTTTCTGGTAATTTTTGGATCATTATATGATTTTTTAATGATTTACTAATTTAATAATTATTTTCTGAATAATTACAAAATTATTTTATAAAGTCGAGAATCATCCAACTTCAACCGTTTTTATGTTTTTACAATCTGAAACTTTTTCGAAAACTCATTACCTAACCTAATCTGGTAATTCTGGATATTTTCTAGTGTTTTGACTTTTTCGATCCGGATTACGGTTGGACCGGTACGGGTCCCAGCGTACAATTTTCGATACGATAATTATTTTGATATATCAACAAAACCCGTATCCTTGAAACACGGGATAATATTATATTATTTTCGTATAAAGTGTTTTATAAGAAGCCCAGTTTGGATAATTATCCAATACGGGTATCAAATCGGATCGTTTTTGCAGTTACTTAGCGGTTAAGTAACTAATTTATCGATCCAAAATGATCCAAGACGAACCAATATTCCATAAATATATATAGTCCTTTTATTATTTCATTTTATTCGTATAATCATAATCGATTAGTAGAAATATAGAATTTACAGAGAAAGATCCTAAAAACGTCGCGTTCTTCATAATCAAACGCACAAACGAAGGCGTTATCGAACTCCGATTCAAGCGTGCAATATATCAAATCGAAGCTCTCAAAAAGTTCTTTCTGAATCTATCAACCATTTTAGTGCAGAAATCAAGGTAAATTTCTTATTTATTTTTTTTAATTCGAAATAATTAAGGATTAAAATATGATTTTTTGTTCTTGATGTTATTTGTGTGCTTTGATGATTGAATCATGTAGATCTTTTCTTCCTCGTCATTTTGGTATATTATATGAATAATTTGGAGTTCAATAACATGTAGAAAAGTGTGTTTGATTCTCGGATTAAAGAAATTAGGGTTTTAAAACTATGAATGTTCTTAATCGAATTTGGGAACTTTTGATTTATTGATTCTGGGCTTAATTGGAGGGTATCAGCTTACAGATCATTTCATAAGCAATCAAACCATGTAAATCTGGAGAACGGAGGAAGTCTGTAACAAGTTCGCCGGAAAATGCCGGACGACGGCGTCGGAAACTTCGACGGTGTTTTCTGGGTAAACTAACAACGTTTTGCTTGAATAAACTACATGACTGAGTTGCTGGGAATGAGGGGAACAAAACTCAGTTAATTTGGTATAAAACTGGGCTAAAAACCAAGTCGCCGGAAAAGCTTCAGGTCGGCGACCATGGTGTTTCAGGCGAGCTTGGGGAAGATGACTGCAAAACTTACAATTTAGTCCCCCAAGTTATGCAAACATTTCGTTTTTAATATTCCTGTTTCAAAAATTTGTAAAAATCAGATTTACATTTTAAAATATTTAAAAACTAGATTTTCGTTTTATTAATTTCAGAAAATGTATTTTATTTTTATAAAATTTTAAAAAATTGAATTTTAATTATTTAAAATTCAAAATTCAATTTTAATTTTTGAAAATTATTTTGAATTTAAAAATAAATCTTAATTATTTAATTAATTAATATTAGTTGGAAATTAATTTTTAAATTAGTCAATTAATTTAATATTAATTGATTAATTAATTTAATTAGTTATTAATTAATTTTAATTGATTTAATAATTCGATTTAATTATTTATTTTTGATTTAAAAATTTCCAAAAAATAGTTTCGAACTTTAAAATATTATTGAAAATTATTTTCGAATCTCGATAATTATTATAAAACTATTTTAAAGTCATATTCTGGTGTTCGAACCCTATTATTTAATTATAAAATGATTCGGAGACCCGTTTTAATTTTTGAAAAATGTTCAAAAATTTGTATTAAATACCTGAAAAATCAATTTGACCCCGAATCTTCTTTGAAAAATATTTTGATCGAATATCTTGCATACTATGTGCTACGTGCTATTTGATTGATGTGGTATATGCCTATGTTGACGGGTTTTGCTGTAACTTTCAATCCATAAATCGGATTTGGGTAAAACGAAGGGTAGATTAAAACTTGTGACGTCTCTGTGATAATTAGAATGATATGAGATTGAGTATTGATATATACTTGTGATACCTAGCTGATAACGAGGCATAGAAAAGAAGGCCAGTGATCAGTAAATAGAACTGAAGTGTAGAAAAAGAAAGCAAGTGATTAATGAATAGAGGCAAGCCATAAAAAGGAAGGAAATTGATTGAAAAGTAAAACTGTTAGATGAGTACAAGTAAAGTTGGAAATCATTCGTGACAAGGCAAGCACTTCTGAACCTTCTTCAAGATATATTGCAAATATTTTCAAACTTTCTCATAGCATGTTGCTAGTATTCAAAATAAATCCTATTTTATGTTACAAGCGCTTTAAGCTATTCAACCTTGAACCCTGATTCTTATTGATCTTGAGCCATAAGCCTTATTCTTCATAACCCATTGAATGTTGAATTCTCATATACGAGCTAGACATATACGATACTACTCCACAAATTCATATCTACCACATACTGAATTTCTGATATTGAATTGCTTGACATACCAACCCTTATGCCTTGTTTAATAGAAGACCAATCCTTGTAACCCTTGAACCCTTGGTCTTCTACATTCTGATTCTTTCCTTGATTCAAAGCCAATCTTTTTAAATTCCTTGTTGTACCTTCATGGTATTGTGAATCACCCTACGCTTCAAGATAAATGTTGTTTATGATTCAGCTTATTAAATTACATTGATTATCATATTGTTATTCTGGAATTGGATTGTTTTATAAATGTGGACCAGATTCGTGGTCAGACCAGATTCATGGTCATAATAGGCCAATGTGTGCCTTGGATCCAGTATATAGAGCAAAGCTTGGAGCCTTGCTCGGGGTTAGTGCATGACTAATCAGGAGCCTAACCTTGGTTTTTAAAATGAAAAGTGAATATCCAATTCTAATCATTGCTTATCAAGAAACTTGATTATGCAGAATCTTTCAATTGATCACTGTTTAACCTATATTATTGCTATAATGACTTGTTGAGCTAGTTAGCTCACTCTTGCAAAACCTTTTTTTATGTTTTCAACAGTTGAAAAGGAAAATTGTTGGTAACAAGGATTCTCAGTCCAGTGTGCGAGCTAAGATTCCAGGTTAAGTTGGATTGAGCTAACAGGGGCTTTATATTGTAGATGAGTTATTTAAGATGGTAAGAACAATATTATTATCATTTGTAAGTTGAACTATTTGGGATTTAGTACGATGAAATAAAAGTTAAGGTGATGGCTTGTTTTCATACTTTAACCTGTCGTGATCCGTGGTTGTGTAAAGAAGGGTCAATGCATATAATATTTTATATATAGGTTTAAATATGGTGTGTGTGTGTGTTGTGGACCCCAAACTTCTGACCCGGGTTTGGATGGTGTCACATATGGTATGAAACAAGAATCTAACCTTCTATAATTCACAATAACTAAAACACAAGTTCAAGTACCTTTGTACTAATTCCCTTGTCTTATTTTTTCCTAACATTTTCATCCACTAGCAACGGAGATCTTTCTAACTCCTACTGTCGATTAAAAGCTATTCACTTTATCCTCATTTGTTTCTGAAAAAAATAAGAATTTACAAAGCAAGAGTGAGCCAAAAATGTCTAGCAAGTATGTAACTTATTTCCAATTATCAATGTTAAAGAAGTTTCCAGACAAAATCTTTTAAATAATTTATACAATTTTTATTTATTTGAAGTAGTTGAGAGAATAAACATTGGCCGTTACCAGCCTTTGATTACAAATTAGAAGTCACGAGCAATTTCCCATTCATCTCCTGAATCAGGGTTCTGTCCGGTTTTATTATCATAAAACTTTTCGAAAGAGAATGTCGTTAATGGCGATCAACAATGAATTAGACTGGACACTAGAACCAACATATGCACTATAACCTGCTGATCAGTCAGGATAGAGCGCGGATCTATACCTAACTGTATAGACCCACCAACATAAAGGGTACCCAGGAACTATAACCTAATAATTAAGGGTCCAGCCATCTCTGGCCCTTAGCGTCCAGCTCATTCCTGGCCCTCATCGTAGCCATCCAGTCCGTATAGTATTTTGATGTCAAATCACTTTGATTTCAAAATATCCCGATTCAGGGTTCGCAAATGACCCGGAACAATAAGTATTTACTTAAGAGATGAATCGATAATAAAGGAACAATAATGATGGGTACTTGAATAATTTAAGAGTGATTGCAGCGAAATATAAAATCATTTAATTATTCTGAACTTAGAATGTGAATGAAGAAATATTTGCAGTATATTACGAGAAAGTTCAGGAATAATTGCCTTTATAAGCTTTAATCACTATTATTGGTTGACTTTGGTTCGACTTGAATGGATAGCTTTATCATCAAACCACTACCCTATTCTAGATACGATCCCAACACTCAGGTCCTTCGATTGGAACCTTGCTGAGCTCAACGACTAACAACTAGATCAATCTTAGTCCGATGTCAATCTTCGGGTCTTCCGACTAGGACCTACAGGGTCGAAATACCCTAATTCAGATGATCGTTTAAGCTTAACAAAATATCACTATCACTTCTACCCATACGATTTCAGGACCCGACTCGTATTTATATGTATTATTAAAATACACATAGCAATTATGGTTCACATCTTTGAAATTCAGTTCAATACTTATTTTTGGAAAGTGCGTATACTCGTTGTTTTGAAAATAGTAGGGTACTTGATCATTTATAAAATATCTTGTCAGAACACATAATTAGGTTCGTATAATATGATTATATATCTTCGTTCGACGTCTCCAATAATTATAGGGTACGTTCCCGTATTTTTGGAATTAATTTCCCAAAAATCGGGCAGCGTCTCCTTTGTTTATCGGCCTACCCGTCGAATCAATTCGATGTCAAATCCACAACAACAATACAATTCGTAATCCCAAACACCGGTACAACTTATAATAATAACATCCTACTTTTCATTTCAAACGTAATTTTACAACTAATTTTTATATATAATTTAGGACTCAGAATTAATCATCATCGTCCACCGTCGGCTCGCCGAGACTTATCACCGACGGCGGTAAAATGTATTGGTGCCCGATATTATTCGGGTTTCCAAATAAATTCAACCGAATAATTAAAAATTTCCGCACAAAATTATATTTTATTTCACGAAATCCAAATCAATTAACCCCTGCAGAAATTAATGAAATAATATAAAAAAATAAACCAACCATCCCACGCGCCTGCGCACAACAAAGAGACAGAACAGAAAAACATAATCGGTAAGACAGGTAATCAAGGCGGCGACACCGCCCCTCCACCATCGCAACACACACAGAACACAACATGCACACACACATGACACAACACACATACATCACACAACACCCACACATACACAGAAACATACATATATATATAGAATAAACAGAAGCAAGATGAAGTACACAATCGGAACCAACCGGAGAGTAAACGGCAACGACCGGAACTGGGGGAAAGAAAACGGGGAAGAGCGGTAAAAGAGAGGAGGGAGAGAGAGGTGAAGAAATTAGAGAGGGAGAGATAGAGAAAATCGAGAGAGAGAGAGAGAGAGATGAACGAGAGTGAGATAACAAAAAGATTGGAGAGAGAGACAGATGCGGCGGTGGTAAAGAACAGAGAGGAGGGAAAAGATAAGGCGAGAGAGATAGAGATTAAGGATTGAATAAACTTAATTTTTATTGTATTGATTTCTAATTGCACAACATATTGACACGTATCTGAATCAGCCCCAAAACAATATGCCTGTAATACACGTATCCATTTATTAAACTGGATTAGTACAACTTTTCCTGACTCGATATTTGAGAAATTCTAGTTCGTTTTATGGTAAAATAACGAACCAGCTGCGCAGAAAACTTTAACAAAAAATTACAAATAATTTACCATAATTTGCGGAATACTTAAAGATTAATAAAATAAAAATTTCATAAATAAATATCAATTTTTCAACTGCGCAATATACCCTAATTTTACAAATTAACAGATAAACGCGCAGGTGATTTTAACTCCAAAAATTTCCAAAATAATTTTAAAATTCTCAAAATATTATAAACTTCATAAGATATGAGTTTCATAATTTTTGAAGCATTTCTGAATTTAATATTGAATTTAACATTAAATGAAATCAGAAAAACATTTAAAGATAAATAATCAATAAAATATTAATTTCTAAATTTTATAAACTCCTAAAAATAATAAATAAAATTATAACACAACAAAAATAATTTTAGAAACAATTTTAGCATTTATGAGAATAAATATTCAATAAAATCACTTTAAAAGCAAAATAAATTCATACAGCTCAATAATTAATTATACAAGTAATTTTCGTACCAAACAATAACCCATAATTAATAATAAGGCAACACACAGCTAATAGAACCATCACATATTTTATTTATTTAATAATTTCATGATTACAGTTACATATCGCATCCGAAAATAGATTACTTAGCCGCTAAGTAACTATAAAGAGGATACAATTTATTATCAGATTTGGATAATTATCAAAACCGAGCTTCTTATAAAATATTTTACACAAAAAAATAAAGTAATAATATCTCGTCTTTCAAGAATACGGGTCTTATCAATCTATAAAAATGGTTATCGTAACGAAAATTTTGCACCAGGACTCATATAGGTCAAACCGTATCCCGGATCGAAAAAGTCAAAAGACGGAAAGTGTTCAGAATCAACAGATTGGGTTAAGAAGGAGTTTTTCGAAGAGTTTCCGTTTGTAAAAACGCAAAAACGGTTGAAGTTGGACGATTTCCAATTTTATAAAGTAATTTTATAGTTACTTAAAAATAATAATTATTAATTCTATAAATCCTTATAAAATCATATAATAATTCAAAAATTGCTAGAAAAATACAAAAAATATCTATATTTGATTCCGGATAATTAAAAATTAAAATATCCAAATTTTATCATATATATAAACACCCAAACATCAATATTAATCATTAGATAATTCACCAAAATTCACGTAATAATTACATAATAATTATTTATTAATAAAATTAATTACACGATATTTCCCGGATATTACATCCTTCCCCCCTTACAAGGATTTTGTCCTCAAAATCATGCTAAGGAACATACAATGATACTTTTCAAGTATCCCACTTACAATTTCTCAGGTTGATTTCTTACCCGAACAATCAAAAGCTTCACTCATTACTTTACTCACTACTCAACGGTTTCTTACCGACATCAAATCTATGAGTTGCTCATGCAACTTGACTCAATATCCCCTTCATACATTTGGAGGTAAATTACTCTTCCTGGTTATACACATATTAATGTCTTATGAACTCGTTATACCTGTGACAACAAGGCCAACTCAGTCGCAATCGTTCTACCTATCTTACCGTCTCAAAGGTCTAACTTAATTTATACTAATCTTCTTTTCTTTCTAATTCTAATAATCCGTGCTCATGAATGCCTCCCATTTTCACTGGTTGTTTTACTTCACTTTCAATGTCTCTTTTCGTTCGATTAACCTGGGCTAAGATCTTTTTAATCGTATTCAGAGCCTTTAATCGGTCTCCCATACTTTTCATCCATCTGCGAATAATATACTGAGCTCATGGCATCTTTAGTTTCTAAATGTCTTAAGTCCATTCTAAAATTTAGAATTAAAGATAAAATCTCGACAATTACATTTAACTCACCACTTAATAGTATACCTCAATTTCTTTTTAATCACTATCGAATATATTCATCGAGCGAGAATCTTTTACTATCTGAAAGAAAATATATTAATTTGGATACCTTTCCCCTATACTATAACCTATTTTATCATTTATTTAATTCTAGGTAATCCCGATATAAAATTTTATTGCAAGGCTTTTCTCTGACGTTTCGCTACATATAACGTTCCTTCTTTTCTTCACGCCACATTACCAGAAAGTCACCTTATATTTTATATCTTGTATCATATTCTCGGAGGAACCTGAATTTCCCGAGTTGTCACGATTTAACCAACTCCTATTTCTTACTTCGGCCTTATTCGTGCCTAACTATTTTTGAATGGTATATCTTATTTTGGTTCATCACGGTTCATAACGTTTCCCACACTTCTGTCAATATCTAGTAATTCAAATAACACTTTCTTCGTCCCTGGTTTTCAAGTGATTCTACTATATCACCCCTTAACGAACTATATTCATTTTGAAATTGTTACAATATCATGTTCATCCTTTGATGCGGGTTTTGTTTTTTCAGTAGATATGATGGTTACTTACATGTCCTTCCCTTTCTGTTCTTATGCCATACCCACCAATATCTTCATTTAACCTTCCCTATTTACGCGCATTCTTCGAATGAAATTCCTATCTCCAATTATCGGCGTTTCACTTCATTCTTATATCAGTTCTGGCACAACTGACGTTCACAATTTACTTATATCCTGGACCATTTTATAAAATTTCTTTATCATTCATTTGATTCCACTTCTTCTTTTTCTTTTTTTAATTAGTTCTCTATTCTCATCATTTATTATTTCTTTTAAACATAAGGGATCTCTTTATCCTGATAATACTAACATGTTCATTATTAAATAAGCCATCTCTAGAGTTAATACTGGAATGAAGGCTTTTTTTTTTCTTTTTTTTTTTGCTAAGTGAATGAAGGCTTTTTATTTGTAAATGCTTAAATTCTTACTAACAGAATCGTTAAAATTCATCGGTAACTATTTTCTTAGCCTTACTTAAGTCATCACTGATCGCATACGTTTATTTCTAATTAACTCTCACTATTCCTTATCTCATATTTAGCTCTCTCTCAACTGGAGATATGTCTGTAACTATTGGGGTTTTCCTAAGTTATATATATATATATATATTCTCTCCTATATAACCGACACTTCTTTTTTCTTAGTTCACATGCGGACATTGCCAGTCTCTGTTATACCTCAGAAACTTGGATTCGCGAGTTTTCCAGTATTTCACAGTAACTTCCATTAAATCGTCATTCGATATGGGTATACATTCAAGTCCTTCCTGGAACGCTATTACAGATGATAAAATCTCTTTGTTTTATCTTGAACCTTCAGTTCTTGAAAATGCTATTATTGTTTATTGCAAAGGCATATTCATCTGGATAAAACCTAGCACATGCTTGCAGTAACATCAGGCTAATTCTACTAAATTTCCGATTTCTACTAAGATCTTTACTTCCTCCAAATTCTTAATTGCTTTTGATTTCGAATCTGAAAATCTTGACAGAATTTGACTTAATCTAATTGGAATCGATTTCCATTTAACTGACCATTAGTTGGTAAAGTTAATCAATTAACTCTTTTGTTAGATATATTTGATAATGTCATGGCTAATATGTTTTATGTTTAGATTTCAGATCTTATTTGAACAGGACAAATCAGTACTTAACTGATCAGTACTTATACTGGACGTCAGGACTTAAGGGATATCAGTACTTATGTTATCAGGAGATAAGCATCAGGAGATAGATATCAGAACTTAAGTGCTGAAGGACGATCAGATAAGGACAGTAGCTGATTAAAGTTAAGAAGATCAAGATAAACATAAGAAGAGATATGCATGAAGAAGGAATTCCGTAAAGAATGGAATACTTGGAAGAAAAGATATCTGATTGATATATATTAGGAAGCAGAATTATATTCCATATCAATTAGCGATTATCTTGTAACTGTGTAATATATAAACACAGACATAGGGTTTACACTATAAGTGTTATCATTATCGAGAATATTATTTACTGTAACCCTAGTAGGTCTCGTGATATTTTGTTCATCACTGAGAGATAACAGTTCCAGATTGTAACAGAGTTTATTGTTTCAATAAAGTTTGTTTTCTGTTACATAAGTTCTTGAAGTTTGATTTGATTGTAATAAACACTGTATTCACCCCCTCTACAGTGAAAGTGTGACCTAACAAGTGGTATCAGAGCCTTCTGTTAACACACATACAGTTAAAGATCCAAACACAATCATGTCTGACACAGAAACTCCAACTAAGCCTACCAAAACTGAGGAATCATCAAAGACATCAATTCAGAGTCGATATGAGACTATCAGAGTTCCCATATTGAGACCATCTGAATATCCCATATGGAAGGTAAGGATGACCATGTTTCTGGAAGCAACAGATCCAGAATACCTTGATAGAATCAAGGAAGGGCCTCACAAACCTACCAAGCTCGCTGTTGTAGTTGCAGGTGAAGCAGCAAAGACTGTACCAAAGGAAAAGAGTGATTACACTGCTGAAGATATAGCATCTATTGCTAAGGATGCCAAGGTACGACACTTACTGCATAGTGCCATTGATAATGTAATGTCAAACAGGGTAATCAACTGCAAGACTGCCAAGGAGATATGGGATGCACTGGAGACAAGGTGTCAAGGAACTGAAACAGTTAAGAAGAACAGGAAGACAATACTCACTTATGAGTATGAACATTTTGACTCAAAATCTAATGAGTCATTGAATGATTTATATGATAGATTTGTCAAACTTTTGAATGATTTGTCATTGGTTGATAAAGAGTATGATCTTGAAGATACCAACCTAAAATTCCTGTTAGCTCTTCCTGAATGCTGGGATTTGAAGGCAACAACAATAAGAGACAACTACAATCTTGATGAAACAACTCTTGATGAAATCTATGGAATGCTCAAGACTCATGAACTTGAGATGGAACAAAGAAGCAAGAGGAAAGGAGGAAAGTCAAGGACAGTTGCTCTCAAGGCTGAAGAGGAATCCCCCAAAGCACCTTCCTCAAAGAAAGACAAGGGTAAAGCTCTTTTCATAAAGTCTGATACTGAGTCATCAAGTTCTGAGAGTGATGATGACTCAGATTCTGAAAGCTTGCCTGAAACTGATGCTGATGAGGAGATGATGAAGCTGTGTGCTCTTATGGTGAAAGGAATCACAAAGATTGCATACAGGAAGTTCAGGAAGGGAAAGAAGTTTTCCAGGAAAGGCATAAGTTCTGATAAGAAGAATTTCAGAAGATCTGAAGGAAGAGGAGGAAAGTCTGACAGAGGAGATTACGCCAATGTTAAATGTTATAATTGTGGTGAGAAAGGCCACATATCTCCTGATTGCAAGAAGACCAAGAGTGACAAAGGCAAAGCTCTTGTCACAAAGCAGAAAAGCTGGACAGACACCTCAGACTCTGAAAGTGAGGAGAACTATGCATTGATGGCAAATGCTGATAAATCAAGTTCTGAGAGCAGTTCTGAAGCTGCTGAAACAAAGGTACCTCAGACTACTTATGCTTTTCATACTGATAATATTAATGAGTTGAGAAGATATCTTAAAACCATGTTTGTTAGTTATAGAGATCAAACTTTAACATGTGAAAGATTAACTTCTGAAAATCTTGCTTTTAGGAAAAGAAATGATTTCTTAGAAAAAGAGTTAGTCATGTTCCATCAAACTCAGAAGGATAGAGATGATGCTTTTTATGTTAGGGATGAAGTGCTAAAAATGAATGAATCTCTAAAAACTGAGTTAGAAAAGGAGAGAGAGATTATTAGGACTTGGACTAACTCTGGCAAAACAACTCAAAATTTGCTAAGCAGTGGAAACTGGAAAGAGGGCTTAGGTTATGGAGAAAATAAAAATGAAAAAGGAACTGTAGAAATTAAGCCTGTTGATAAGCAAAAGCCGAAGTTAAAACCTGTTAAGTTTGTAACTGAAAAATCTGAAAATGAGAAATCAGAAGTTAAAAAGGAATTAGCTTCTGACAAACTAAAACAGGAAAAGACAGCTGAAGTTAACATAGCCTTAATGACAAAGAAGCAGCTTAAGCATAAGCTGAAAGATGTTAAGAATGCAAACAAGGTAAAATCACCTAGGAAAAACAGGAATGGAAAGGAAGGTGTGAATAAAAGCAATAACTATAAATCTGTTCCTGATGCTCCTAGGAAAGCATGTCATAACTGTGGAAGTTCTAACCATCTGGCTTCTTTTTGCAGGAAGAATAAGAATATTAACTCCTTATCTTCAAAATCAGGAGTTAAGAGTCAGTCTGTTAGATACAAACCATAAAATCCTTGTTTTCATTGTGGTAGTTTATGGCATTCCATTTATACTTGTAAGGAATATCATAGTTTGTACTATGATTATTATCAAATAAAACCTTCTTTAAAGAAAGTTTCTGTTGTTCCTTCTAGTGTAAGTTCTGATTCAAAGTCTGGTAGTATAAGTTCTGATAAGAAAACTGTTAACATAAAATCTGATGCTAAATCCGCTGCAAATGTTAACAAACCTAAAAAGGCCAAAGGATCCAAGCAAGTCTGGGTCCTTAAAACTAATAATTAGTGGTCTTTTTGATTGCAGGGCAACAGGAAAAATATTTTAGTTCTGGACAGTGGATGTTCAGGACATATGACTGGAAATAAGGCCCTGCTATCAGACTTTGTGGAGAAAGCTGGCCCAAGTGTTTCTTATGGAGATGGCAACATTGGAAAAACTTTGGGATATGGCAATATCAATCTTGGGAATGTCATCATTAAAGATGTAGCTCTGGTCTCAGGACTTAAACACAACTTACTGAGTATAAGTCAAATCTGTGACAGAGGTTATCATGTTGATTTCTTTGCAGAACATTGTGAAATAGTTAGTAAATCTAAAGGAAAAGTTGTTCTGAAGGGATTCAGGCGTGGTAACATTTATGAAGCTAAGCTTTCAACAAGTTCTGATGGTTCTGCAATCTGTTTAGTGAGTAGAGCCTCAATTGAAGAAAGCTGGAATTGGCACAAGAAACTCTCTCATTTAAACTTCAACAAGATAAATGAACTGATCAAGAAAGATCTTGTGAGAGGACTGCCAAAATCAGTGTTTGCTCCTGATGGTCTTTGTGACTCATGTCAGAAGGCCAAACAAAGAAAATCTTCATTCAAGAGCAAGACTGAATCATCAATTCTTGAGCCTTATTATCTACTTCATGTTGATCTATTTGGTCCAGTGAATGTCATGTCTATTGCAAAGAAGAAATATGCGTTGGTCATAGTAGATGAGTTCACCAGATACACATGGGTGTATTTCTTGCACACAAAAAGTGAAACTGCATCTATCCTGATTGATCATGTCAAACATCTGGATAAATTGATCAAAGATTCTGTGAAAATTTTGAGGAGTGAAAATGGCACTGAATTCAAGAATCTGATAATGGAAGAGTTCTGCAAAAATCATGGAATAAAGCAGGAATTTTCTGCTCCTGGAACTCCACAGCAAAATGGAGTTGTTGAAAGGAAGAATAGAACTCTCATTGAAGCTGCACGAACAATGCTTGAAGAAGTAAAGCTTCCAACCTATTTCTGGGCTGAAGCTGTGCAGACTGCTTGTTTTACTCAAAATGCAACACTCATTAACAAGCATGGAAAAACACCATATGAGATGGTGAAGAACAAGAAGCCAAATCTGAAATACTTTCATGTATTTGGATGTAAGTGTTTTGTTCTCAAGACTCATCCTGAACAGCTATCCAAGTTTGATCTAAAAGCTGATGAGGGAATCTTTGTTGGATATCCACTTTCCACAAAAGCCTTCAGAGTCTATAATTTGAGAACAAAAGTGATCATGGAATCTATCAATGTCTCTTTTGATGACAAGAAGATCACTGGACTTGAAGATTGCATTGATCATGATCAGCTGAGATTTGAAAATGAAGATTCATATTCTGATACCTTAAGTCCTGACAGTCTAAGTCCTGATACTGTAAACTCTGATGGATTAAACTCTGATGTTATTGAAACTGTGGTGACTAC